>NW_021939546.1:10498195-10643113 GCF_001715985.3 Manacus vitellinus
ATTTATAAAAAAAAAAAAATAAGGAAAGAAAGTTTAGGGTTTTTTGCTCACGCCGCGTTTTTGGTGCACAGAGTCATCTGTGTGCCTTGGCGGCTGCTGCCAGATTAGAGGGGTGCTGTTTTATGTCCGCTTTGTTAGTTTTAAGTGACTTCACGATTTGGAGCCAGAGCTGCGGGTGCTGCGCTGGTCCAGCGTGGGTTTGCTGCGTTTGGTTTGTTTCATGTCTAACCTAGAAATGCCTCCCAGCCAGGAGAAACAGTTAAAGTGTATATTAAGACATAAACCCGTATTTTGGCCATTTGGATGAGTTCAACCCCTGTGAGACGGTGCTGTTGTTATGTGTGTCCCCAGATGATGCCTCTTTTTCCTTGAAGACTTTGTGTAGTTTCCCTGCAGCCACAGCAAACGCTGCCACAGTCAGAGTTGACATGGAAAGGAAGTTTGGTGGTGTTTGTAGCGAATTGCTGGTTAGTGAGGAACTTGCCCAATGGGCTGTTGAAAGACAGAACCGACCATTTGAAATGTCAGTCTGGGCAGCAAAGAGGACATTGGGTTCCCATCCTGACTTTTCCACTTAGGGAGAAGTACTGGTTGTGTCTCTTTCCCCAAATATGGAACAGGCTTAAAAAACTCTTCTGTTTAGTATCAAGTTCTGAGAAGGCAATGCTGGGTCCTGATCTCTAAACAGAGTAACTTGGTGTTAAAGTCACATAAAACTGATATTTTTATAATTTTGTTTTTGAAAATAACAGTTCCTAAACCAGTTCAGCCTGGTGGTGGTTCATTTTGTCCCTGACTCAGCCAGTGACTTTTGCCATTATCTTGTTTCCAGTTGTGGCCATAAACAGATACCTGGAGAGAACAAGGAGCAGCCAAACATGAATGTTGTTTCCCTGTAAAGCTTTTCCAGTTTCTGAGTATTTGCAACTCCAGGAGTTCAGGAGAACTAGCAGTCTTCTGGCAGTCTGCCAGAGGAGTGGATTCTCCTGCTAACTTTTCATTGTCCTGTGCCAGCCCATGTTTTGTCTATCCCGTCTATAGCAGAGGAGGAGTGGTAGGTGATGTATTTCTTGCAGGTTACCTGTCACATCCATGGAAATCAATGGTTTCAGGGTCCAGGGTTTTGCATGGCCTGTTCTCAAAGTCCATCCCAACGGGACTTCACCTTCCTCTTTCCCACTGGGGAACTGCAGCAGCTGTACCCTTTCACTTCCTCGTGTTCATCTCAACATAACCAAAGTGCTTCAGAGAAATATTTAGTCATAGACACTTTGCTCACATGTTGAGCCTACCAGGTTGCCCCAGTTTTCCAGCAGAAAGTGCATCTCCTTTGCCAATTCCCTTGTTCCAGGCAGTCTGTGTGTACTTAAGATTTGCTCTCCTGTGCTCTGCTGTAGTTTCTCTTTGTTTCATCTCCCTCAAACCAGAACAAACCAATAGCTGCTGTTTCCTCCAGAGAACGAGACTTGTTACCTGTGTTAGTGATTTGCACTAATTGCTCCCCAGTGATTTAATTTCTACAGGAAATTCTCCTGCAGAGCCAGGAACACAAGGAAACACACAGCTATCTTTATTACAGCTGTCACATCTCAATATATTCTGACTAGATCTGTAATTTATGTGCTTGGAAAACTTCTCACCTGAACACCAAATGAATCCTTGCTTCTGTGCTTCTTTCCACCCTGCACCATGTAAAAACACCGTAGTTGAATTCAACGTAAGTTGCATACAAAGGGTCACTTACTTTTAAAGTTGTCACTTCCTCCCCAGAGTGCTAATATTGGTGTTTGGTTTTATGATGTTTAACCTATTATTCTGTTAAAAACCTGGGAGAGAAAAGTTGGTCATGCATGAAGGCATCATAGCATGATGCCATATTTGCTTTGCAGTGACCAACTCTATTTTTACAGATTAGGACAAGTTTTTATGGCAAACATTGCAAGTCTGATGTTACACAAACTGCTTATGTAGTTAAAAGATAATTTTGCAAGTCTGAAATAACTTTTCTCATGGTAGTATAGAACTTTTAATTTAAAGGTTTCCAACCTACCATAGTAGTAAGGTAAATAATGTGTACAAAGTTGCTTTTATTTTTAAAATATAGATAGATGACTTTGAATTTTTTTGAAAGAACTCTTATCTGCACAAATCAGTACATCAGTGACCTTAAGGATTTTCTGCTTTGGTCCAAGAATTCCCTATTAGCAACAGGTTTCAGGATCAAAGTTATGGTAGAGATATTAAATTAAAGAAACAACAAAGAAGGATAAGAGGGGAAAATGTTTTTTTGAGCCTGCAAAGTGTTCTTTTACAATTTGAATGGTGACCAATTGTTTTGCGTTTAACAAGGCTCTTCAAGTAAGCAGAGTTGTAGCTATTTACATATATTTTCATGGTCAGACATTGTCCATGCAGTGGAGGTTAATCATAGTTTGAGAAACAGATCTACTTGTTTCTCCTTTCTAGCAATTTTAAAAAAAGAAGAAGGGAAAGACCACAGATAGAAGACCCATGCTAATGTCTTTTGCTTTTGAAAATGTTTTTCTTTCCTATTATATCTAAAGAAATTTAGATCCTTTACAAACTTCTACCCTTGTCAAGTAGGAGGGCTAAGTACATGGTTATGCCCATAATACAAAGTTTTATTGGGGCATTGGTTGTGT
This sequence comes from Manacus vitellinus, assembly GCF_001715985.3. Lineage (NCBI taxonomy): Eukaryota > Metazoa > Chordata > Aves > Passeriformes > Pipridae > Manacus > Manacus vitellinus. Next base: position 10,500,859 of record NW_021939546.1, read on the forward strand.
AAAGAGTTCATAAAACAATTGTCCTCATTTGAGAGAGTCTAGAAGCGATTCTTTGATCCTTTGTGGTGAGGTTGTGGACAGTTTTGAGGGGTATTGTTGCTGCAGAGCAGAGAGCACCGCTGTAAAGGCATCATAAATTTAAAAAGAAAAATAAAAGAGGGGAGTGTGTTGGGACGTGCTCCGAGCATGGAGCGATTGTGACAGACTTGGTATGCTGCAGAGATAAATGGTGGTGTGTTTTGAATACTGCAGTGAGGGGTTTGTAGTGGTGAGATAAACTGGGTGCTGTGCACTTCTCTTGTGTCCCTGTGTGCGGGGCTGGGAACTGCTGACAGGGCTGGCATGGGTTGGTCTGAGAACCTTCCACTTCCTCAAAAGTCAACCAAAGACTAGGGCTCAGAGCAGAAAGGTTAACCCAACTAAGACAGTTCTAGACCTTCCAGCCATAGAAGGCATATTGAAGTGAATATTTTGTGTTTTAACAAGTTCAGCAAAGAGCAACTGATGCTGTGTAGTAATAAAGGAATGATTTTTCTTAGCTCTTGAATGGAAAATAGAGCATAGCAGACTGGAGTTTGACTATATAGCAGTTTCTTGAGGTGCCATGTTAGCTGGTCTGTCTTGTTGAGAATACAAAAATAGCAGATGGCTTTTCAGGAAGACTTTGAGTCTATCTTTCTGATCATCCACACCCTCCCCTTTCTCTTCTTTACTGTCCTCTCAAAATGCTCAAAAGCAGTTTTTTCTAGTCCCTCTTCTTGAAATCCTTACGCTGTTTGCAACTTTTCCACATTTGTCCATTATGGTCACTGGCAGAATTTTGTCTATGAACATATGCACTTTACATGAGCATGATCCTTAGGTGTCCCTGTTGGACACCTTCCTTTCTTTTCAAAGTGATTAATATAAGGTGGAATGAATTGACTTTCAGGGACTTCTGAAAGTTCCCTACTTCAGGCTATGTTTGTTAACAAGTTAATAATGACTGTCTTCAAAATAGGAGGCGTTCTTTCCTGACTGCAGTAAATAATTGTTCTCTATAGCTGCTGAACATTTCCCACCCACCCCATCGTAGCAAAAGTTATCTCCATCAGATTCTCACAGCAATTCCTTAACTGCCACAGCAAATATGTTAATACCTGTGTGCATCCATATCCTTTCTTACCCCTTTATAAAATGTTATGCTCCACTTTTTATGAGAATAGGTCAGGTGATTTTTTTTATTTATTTTTTTTAATCTTTAAAAGCCTGTGCAGGTCATGGTGAGGTAAGTTACTGTATATGTCAGAAGGATGTAAAATCTCTGTTCCTAGAAAAAAATTATAGGAAATGATTCTAGGACTGAGTTTTGAGTAAGGTTAAAAATGCTTCAACTTCTTAGTGTATATATGAATAGTTCATGGAGGAAAGATCCTTTTCAAGTTCTGGAATAGGTGAAAAATGTACAATATGAGATCTTAGGTTATATCAGGAATATACAAACTTTAGGTCAGGAAGTCATCTTGATGTGTAACGTTTAAGTCAGAGTTTTTATTGGCATTTCTGTAGTCCTGTTCATTTTCTCCTCCTTGCATTATTCCAACAGCTTGGGGCGTTGGAGTACATAGAGCAGGTCACAGTTGTGGCCACTGTATCCATGCTCCATCCCATGTCCGTGTGTATCACTCCATGTGTCACATGTCCTTTTCCAGGAGAATTGGGAGACTGATTGAAGTATTGTGGTAGGGACAGCATTTGCTAACTCTTTGTTCCTGGGAAGCTCCAGGTCTATCCCCTTTCGGGATATGCAGCTCAGGTGGTGTGTGACAGGGATTTGGGGAGAAATGGCACCGGGGAAAAAGTCAAAGCAGCTGCTTCTTGCTTGGGTGATCCCAAGCATTGCCCTGAGTAAAGAAGTGCCAGGAGGAGGCTGTAGGAAACCTTCCATTACTGGTGGTAGTTCCTCACAGACTTTTTAGTTTGTTTGATGTTTCCTGGCATAGTTTGGAAGTACCTGTGGATGAGCTTGTGTGTCACTGCCCTTGAGCTTCAAGTCCAGCTCTCCACAACTGTGGGATCCTGTGCTGTGCCTGTGCATTGGCTCTTGCCATGCAAATGGCCCACTCTAGTCACTGAGAGAAACTGAGCCCAGCAGGTTAGGCAGTGCTGAGGGAATCTGGTTCAAAATAGGATTTTTTAAAATTATTTTCTTTTATTTTTTTTTTAAACTGTTCACTGTGATATTTGACATGTGTGGCTGACTTTTTCAGATGCTCAGGTCACATGCTACTGCTGTGTTACCTTTTCAGCAGGTAAAAGACCTGGGTTGAATGTAGAGGTTCACCAAATCATTTTGTGTAACAGAGTAACTAACTACATCACACTCCTAAATATAGTCCTGAACACAAGTGTGGCAGTATTCATGAAAAATATTTAAAGCTAAATTTCACACTCATTTTGTATTTCATCCATATTTGGTTTATTTTTAACTCTTGTAAGATGAAGGCTGGAGGGTTTTTTTTTTCCCTTCTTCTAAATTCTACTGTAGGAGCATATCTGAGATATGAAGGGCTTGTACAAAGGCACAGTTTTGTGGGGTCTTTTTGGTGTCGTGTCTGTTTGTTCAGTGTTGAAGTCTTAATATGACATATTCACACAAAAATGGCAGCAGCAAAAAAAATTTGAAACTTTGAAAACTATAGCTGCTGAGTGGGGGTTTGGAGTAACCCTTATGGTAGTGGTGATGGTCTTATATCATCAGCAGGATAAGGGGCCAGTAAAAAGGAATTAAAAAGCTGGGATTTGTCTGTGGAAGAACATTTTACGCATATATTTAGTGTTTTCTTTTCATGTATCACCATGGTTATTCTGGATACGATTTTGTTTGTTTGTTTGTCTTAAACCCTTCTCAGCTGACCTCCTTGTTTCTCAGTCACATTTGCTTTTTTTGCTTCATCCTACTAGTCAGAAGTCACTTACTTGTTTTTATAACATAGAGACATACAGGTGACCTTCACTGTTCCTGTTTTGCTTGGTCTTAGTACTTAGGTTGCACCACATAATACCAGTTATGCTTGTAAATGTTGTATAAGCTTAACTAGGATACAGTGAAAACATGAACTTCAGGATTTTAATAAAATTGACTTACAAAGATAGTATGGTTTTGGTAGCTATGGTAACTAAGACTAATTAAAATATGCTAAAATTTGCAGGGGAGTGAAAAGAGGAAAAATGTAAGTTAATGGTTTTGTTTTCATAATTTAACAGTAAAACATTTTTTTCTGGTGTATTGCCTAAGTGCCAGTCAGTCAATTATTTGCGGTTTTTAAAGAAACCCTTTAAAAATAGTAGAGGCTTAACCACATTGTAATTTTTATATGTAAACTAAAAAAATGCATAAATCTCCCCTCTGTTTCCATTGGAAGCTCATTCCTTAGGCAGGGATAGTTGCAAAGGCTTCCTGGGGTGTTCGCTGTAGGCTGAGGCTTTACCTGCTGGGGGCTGGTGGGCAGCATCTCCGTGGCCTGTGTGATCCTGACATCATGGTCAGGGTTTGGTCCTAGTATAGTTTTACAGTATAATACAGATTGCCTGGTGAGGGCAGCCAGATTGGCAAATTGTAGCTGGCATTGAGATTGATGATCTCTTCAAGTGAACATTTGAACTTGTGAAGAAATGCATAGGTTTTATTATAAATATAATTTGTAAAATATTTATCACGTTCACATTTCTGAAAAGTAGTTCCCATAGTTGAGTTTCACGTGTAGGTGCAGAGGAAATATTTAAAGGATGGCATTTTCACATCTTGCTTGTTTTCAGGGGTTTCTTTTTAATTTAATGGTAATACTGTATTAGTGTCCTTGTTTCAGAAAGGATTAAGAGAGTTGTTCTGTAATAGCTGTAATCCTTTGTGTTCAACATGTGCAGAGTATTGTACAAATATTAACAAATCTGCACAACACTTCAGTGGGGTAGATGGGGACAGTAAGATGAAAAGTTTGAATTACTCAAGGTCAATATTTAAGTAAATATTGGATCCAGAATTAAAACCGTCCTCAGTCTTGTAAAGAGCATGATTTCCTGTTTCTCAGCGTAATGTCTTTTCTTAACTTGATCTTTCAGCTCCATCCGTTTCTACCACAGCCAAGTGCTCTTCTGCTGCCACTAAAAGTTAAGTGAAAGGGACAGTTTTGCTGACAAGGAATAATAACTATTTTTAGCTGTATTAGTTTTGAGCTGTGTTGCTTTTGGTTAATTATTTTTGATAAGGCTTCATATTCACTTTTGAATTTAGAAATAGATTTCATATTAGTAATGAAAATTAAGAAAGAAGATATATTAAGTTTTTCTTGCATCACAAGTCTCACATATCTGGGCTGGTACTCAGACTGTAGATCTGAACAATCTGCTGATAAGTGAGCACATGCAAAAGGAGACTGTTGCAAAATATTTGAGTGTCTTCATGTGCATTAGAAATTTGACTACAAATAGGTGGCCATACAAATAACTCTCACTCCTACCAGTATTAGATTGAATATCTCAGTTGTTCCACTGGAGGAAAAAGTGCATTCAGACCTCAACGTTGTTTGCTTCAGTAGCTGGCATGGTAGGCTTTGTTTGGGCTACTTTTTGTGAGAGCAGCAGCAGGTCCCTGCTCTGTGCATTTACTTGTATTTTGTACTGAATATTAATGAGGGAGAGCCAGCCTTGATCTAGGACTTCAGAGAGAACTTAAGAGCTAGAGAGGTGTTATATAATCTGTGCTCTGCTTCTGTAGGATTTTGGCTCCTTAACCTTTCTCTCTCTTTAGTGCTTTTGTAGGGAACAGGTGTGTCTTTCTCTCCATCCTCAGTGAGCAGTTTGGGCTCAGGCTTCTGGCACATCATCCTTCTTACTCATCATCTCTAAACCTGTCCAGCTGTGGTTTAAGACCTTTCTATCTCGCCTTTCCCCAGTTTGATTAAGAATTATTTTCACTCTGTTTCCTGTTCTTTAGGCTTTATTGAAATGCGTTTCACAAGATTTAACAGCCTTTTGGGCCAGTTCCTCAAGTGCATCTTTTCACTTTCGTGTGCTTATCTGCCCTGCCTGTCACAGAGCTTCTTGATATGTTGTTCTTCCCTGACTTCTTTGCTCACTCTTCTTTATGCTCTGAAGACTCACTTGTTTGTGTGTTACTGTCATTTTCTCCTTCTGGTGAAGTGCTGCAGGGCTATTTAGTTCTTCAATTTTTGGGAGTGATATAAGCCCAGATGATGGTATCTCTCAGCTCTGCCTTTTTATTGCTAACTTTTCTCACTTAAATTTGTTGTCAGCTTCCCTTTCTGACATCCTTAGCAGAAATCTTTTTCAGCTTATGCTTAGGATAGCCCAACATATTTTCCTACAATTTTTGTCCATTTCTCTTGAATTTAGAGTAGAGAGGAGGAATAATCTTATTTGTCATCCCCAACCCAAAATCTTGCTGTCTCTTACATACCCCTCATCTGCTTTGTTGCTTACACCCAACTTTACCTTTTTGTCCATCCAAATACACTTTGTGTAGTGCTTTCACTGTGCCCCATGTTTATTTCTGGAATCTTTTTCTCTGTCCTTCCAACAAAGCTCTTCTCTAGTCAGCAAAAAACCCCAAAACAATATAGTAAATTATACTACCCAAATCCTGCATTGACTATGCCAGCACCTGGTTGACCCCTCTTCTGTGTCCCCTCCCTTTTTTAGCTGCGTTGAGTTTGGTGACACCTGTCCTCTTCAAATAACTTCTGCATTTCTACTGCTGTCTGCTGCCCTGTGTTGTCTGTTACTGTCATTCTCAGTCTCTTCTGCTTTGGTAGTGGTCATAATCTCAGTGTACTGCCAGCTCAGACATGTTTTATATGAGACACATTTTTTCCCTTTGTATCCTGAATATCTTCTGAGCCTGCAGCATCATTACATTTTCTGAAATCTTGTCTGTTTTTCCTGTTTAAGTCCTCCTTTAATGTTTCCATTAAATTAGCTAAGAAAGTAATTTATAGTTCTTTTTTTTTTTACCCGTTTCAAATAAGCTAGGTGGCTTTTTTATTATTATTATCATTATCATCATGCTGTTTTCCTTCTCAGTCACAGCAGTATTGAATATTGTTTATTTGTGTGTAAGTGGCACTTAGGAACCCATGCCCTGTCGTGCTTGGTGTATTTGCTTTGAAGCACCACATATACCTTTGGTTATGGGTTCTTTGCTTCAGTTCTTTTGCATCTTTGACTTTATGAACTGTAACTGCACGTCCTGCTGAGGCTGGTGATGTTACCTGCCTGTAGAAGCAACCTGGTTAAATCAGTAGCAAACCAGCTCAGTGCAGCAGTGGGTGGGGAATCTTGTGCAGGTGTTGTCCATATGTGCTGGGTACAAGCCTGGAAATGGGAAGGGTGAAGGTAAATTTTTTCATCTGTCAGTATATCATTTTTCACAAGGGATGGAATTTTTTTGAAGGCTTAGGGGAAGGATGAATTTTGTTCAAGGTTCTTTCATTTTATTACTGTAAGATTTATAGCGTTGCCAAGCCCTTTCTTTGGACTGATACCAGACCTGCCATCCCTCATCCATTTGGAGTACAGACCTCTCTTCCTTTATTTTTTTCAGCTTTTACTCCAAAAGTGGAAAAAATTAAGCATTTGAACTATTTTTTTGAAGGGATTACTTTGTTCAGTCCTTATTTCTAAATTAGAAAGTCTGGAATGTTTTTAAGGAGACTTTGAGATTTCCATAGTGTTATTCTACATCCCAGGATAGGATTTTCAGTTTTAGAGCAGTAAAAAATTTCTCTTTTAATTTAACTGACTCGGTTCCTGCCCTGTTAAAGTCACTTTCTCTGCTGCAATTCCCTGCCCCTCTAGACTTGAAGGTGTTCCCTTTTGGCCTGGACCCACCCATGCTGACACTAAAATGAGAGCCTGACTGAAAAAAGCATTCCAGGAGCACTTTATCCTTTGCTGGTTGATACGGATTCTCTAATGCAGGGTTGCTTTTCTTTCTTGGAGCACTGCTTAGGCCAAGTGTCTTCCCAGCCACTCTGACATTCCTCAGCAGTTCATTTTCTTCTCACTCCCAGTGCAGCTTCGGTGGGAGCCGGTGTGGGGAGAGCTGCTGTCACATGCTCTGGCTCTTGAGCCCTGTACTTCAGTGCCTTGAGGAGTTGTCTGCCAAGATCTCTCCAAGTCTGACCTTTTCTTGGAGTACAGTTATTCCAGCATGCTTCACTCTTTATATCCGACCACAGAGTACCAGGTTCTCTGTCTGTGAACAAAAGCAAATTTTCCTAATTTCCATGTCTTTCAGAATGTCCCCTCCTAAAAAACCAAAGGGAATCAATGCTGCCCAGTCCTGCACTGTGCATCTACCCTGCATATTTTGTTACAAGTACCTAACTAGGTACTTGTAACAAACTAGGTATGTTAAGTGCTGGTTCTCAGTAGCTGACACCACTGGACCACTTATTCCGTGTATAGGGAAAACAAAAGACACAAATTTATGACAATCTGACCATGGCCACCTAAGGGAAGGTATAATTTTTAACTTCTAGCACAGTTTAAAGGACTGGGAAACAAAATCCAGACAAATGATTTTACAAAATGAGGCTCTGAGCTACAACGTTTTTAGGGCTGCCCTTCTCTCTCCTCTGTAGCCTCAGGCACTGAATTGCAGCTTGTTGGTTCATATCCTGGTTTTCTTCTGGCTCAAAATCGTGGGTGTGGGGTTTTTTTGCTGGATTGTCCTTTTGTACCTGTCTTTTGTAGGCTGGCAAAACAACAGACGGAGCAGTTCTCCTTAGGACTCTGTAAATGCATGTTCATATTTCTCCTACCCCTCCCCCACATCTCCTCTCTCTCTCTCCCACCCCTTCCCGAATTCCATTAATATTTACAGAACAAGAGCCAGTACTCCAACATTAGCCTCAAATTTAGAATGAGATTTTTCTGGCTCTGTCTGCAGCTGATGCAGAAGACAACAGAGGTTAGAAATGCACTTAAAAAAAAAAAAAAAGAACAAAAGGCCTTTTCATATCCCACACACTGAATGGATTGTGTTGGGTATAAATAAGCTTTCAAAGACCAGAGCATATGTAAAAAAATATTATATGTATTGTTGTTGGAAGGCAGAGGAACATTTATATGCTTACTGACTACATTAAAAGTTCCTGAGCTTTAACTTATATAAGCTGATTTTTACCCTTGTCTCTTCAGAGTTTGTGGGGGATAAAAGAGTTCCCTTCTTCAACTTACTGGTTCATGTACAACATAAACAGTAAACCCAAAAAGTCTAAGGAAGAGAAAGAGAACCATGTTGATAGTTACATACCAGTAATGTACAAACTAAACATTTGTAAGGAGATAAATAAACAAACTTACCTTCAGTCAACCAGTGAAGTTTTGCAAACATAAATTTCATAGGTGAGCCGAGAAGTTGGGTGGAGAACTAAGAGAATGAAGAACCCAGATGAATTGCGCTGTTTTCTTTGACCCAAGACTAAGTATTTTCTTTCATTTGCATTGTTAAGTGGATAGAATATGTTCTTAACCTTTATGAATTGACCTAAAAAAAGGTAAACATTTTGATTCTTCCAAACCATTTTTATTTTCATGTTGTTTTATTAATTGTAAAGTATTTGCTGACTTTTGTAGTCTGCACGGGCACTTACTTCTCCGTGACCCCTTACCATGATTGTTTCAAAGTTTCTTTTCCCCGTTTGTGTGGGGTTCTGGCTCCTGGTGACCTCAGCCAGTTGCCGGCAGACAATTTTTTTAACGTTGTGAAGTAATGGATTGTGTCCATCTGGTTGTGAGGCCAAGGGTTATTTCAGAGCACAGAACCTGATCTGCATTCTTTACACGGAGAAGGAGGTCATCCACATGTTCTGTGGAACGGGATTTGGCAAAGCAGTTGAGAGAAGCTGGCTCTGCAGTATCCATGTGCTGCTCTTCCTCTAAGGAATTGTGAGAACATATTTTAGCAAAGGATTCCTCAATCTATCCCATAGCCCAAAATACATAGACACGGAAAAAGTTAGTGGGTTTCATTTTTTTCCATTCAGTATGGGTTCATTTATTCTTAAATTTATTTCTTTCTTTCAAGCTATGCCCATCAGTCAGTCCTTTAGTCTAGAAGTTTGTGGTTTTTTTAGGGAAAGGCTCCCTTATTTTCTTCTCAGCTGTCTGGCATTAGAATTGGCTTATCTCACTTTTCTGATGAACCTACATTTTTCCGGATAGACGAAAACATAGTGGCTTATTTTTCAAAACTGAAACAGTTGGATTGCCTTTTTGTTTTACTGGGATAAGCATCCATGATGCTCTGGGGAATGGAGAATGATCTAAAATAAGCCTAGCTGTTTTTTTGTTGTTTATCTGTTTCTTTTTGCATCTGTCTTAGTATTTATTGCTACCATCTGCGTTTCATTTCAGGTTGTCTAATGTCTTATTCTGCATGTTCTGTGCCTATTCTTTTTACATAGCCTTGGGCTGTAATATCACCATTTGCCTACAAGAGATCCATTTCTATCTGTAACAAAATGAATTGCATTCATCTGTGTAATTCATTTCTAATGAATGCCTTGCTCCTCATTAAACAGTGATTTACCTTTGTTTCCCTTCCCTACACTGTCAACACGAACCATTTTGAGGTCCTGTGGAGAGATGCTAATTTGAGAAAGCAAAAGTCAACGCAGCTAAGCACTCACAGGGGCCATCCTCATTGGCACTTTCAAAAATATTCACGGGACACTTCCTGAAATACAATTTGCAGGTGGATAAGAAGACTCAGAACGTTTTCTTATTCTTAAACTTTCAGTGTACAAAGACAACGCTTGGCAGTTTAAATGCCTTTCACCTTGTCAGTGTCGGGAACAGGTGAATCTTTTAAGACCTTGTCTGTTCTGCAGGAATTTTACATATCACAGGCACATTTGGGGACACTAAACTCTTGGTTCCCTGTCCCCTCCCTACCTTCTCAGAAATATTAAAATATTTCAATTCTTTTTTTTTTCAGAGTAACATTTTTAAATGGTTAGTTTTGAGATACATCAAAATGTTTCAGACTTGAAAATATTTCACTTCAATTTCTCTATGAGACGCCAAAGTTAATATAACTATTACCTTTGTATATCTAAAGGAAAAGGATTAGTATCATTAACTAATGAAATAGGGGTTGTATAGTAATTTTGTTACAGATTTGGTTCCTGTGCAACTTTTGTGCAATGCCCTTTCCAGCTCTGTAGCAGCATTCCCTTTTCCAGCCCTGCACTTTGCGGAACAGCAGAATCTGCTGTGTGTGCAAATAGATGTGTGCTGCTGACAGATGATGGTTAGAGCACAGGATGAATTACCAAGTTTATTTTCACTTTAACCCTTAGCAGAGTTTGAACTGCAGCAAAAGATGAGAACACTGTTAGTAAACATAATTTAAAGCAATACAAATGGTTTTCAGGAAGTTTTATTTACAGCCTCTGCAACTCTGGTGATGGTACAAGCCACTCATTGGCACTTCTTATCACATAAATTTAGCTTGGCATTTTTCAGTATTTATTCTGGTGTTGGGCCAGATTGATCCCTATTGGAACTGCAGAATTCTCAGTGGGCATCAGTTGACTTGGACCATGGATTAATTTGAATGTAGCATTATGAGGGGATTGGATCACGGGAGGTTGGGGTTTTTTAACTGGTCTTACCTAAGTCATATAGTATTTGGAAGTAAGAACACTGATTAATGTAACACAATTTTATTTTTAATATACATTTTAGAGGACAAAACTGACCTTGAGAACAGTGTGATGCAGAAGAAAATTAAAATCCCCAAACTCTCTCTCAATCACATAGAAGAAGCTGGGGAGGTTACAGATTATGGGGAAGAAGATGTGGAGCTTAGACACAGTAAGGTACTGAAGTCTTTCCGTTTTGGTTTTTCCCTTCCTTTCCTTTTTGTTTTTCTGTTTTGCAAGTGCTTGGGGCACATACAGACGTCTCAGCTTAAGAATTCCAGGCCTGCTTTTGATCCCCTTAAAATGCTGTGTTTGGTGAAATTGGGTCACATTGTGTGTGGGGGTGGGGTACGGGTTCTCAAAACCTGATGTAAGTGCAACTGAACGTTTTCCTGTGTGTCCTGTCTGCACAGTTTAATTGCCATCTGAGATTTTTGGAACAATGCTCTTCCAGTTTGGCCCAGAAAGCCTTAAAAGTCCCCAGTTCCATGACTGTGGAGCAGCTGTTCTCGGTGGCACTTGTGGCCTGTTGCACGGTGCTTGTTTGGAACTGGAAGGGGTGCTCTGAGACTTCCCAACTACAGCAGTGGCTGAGAAGAAGAATTGACAGGACTGCATCTCTCCATTATAACTGCCAGTTGCCTTTTTAGGTCCAGATGCCAGAAACTCACTATGGAAATGTATTTATTTTTTTTTTATATCAAATGATTTCTTTAAAAGTCTGCCAACCTCCAGGATAAAATACTGCTCTATGGCTTCATGTGTTTTGCAGCTGCAGGAATGATACTAGTACATTTCTTTATGGTGGGCCAGCTTTTTTTTTTTCTTTTTAAATTTTTTAATGTCTTTAGAACATGCAGCAGGCATAGCATCAAATAACTTTGTTTTCTGCCACATTACTCTTGGATATTGTGGTATGGGAATTGATAGTGTCAGCTTCTCATCTGTAACCCATGAACTGCATTTGCTTTCCTTGCACTTGCTTGGAAATTCAAATGCCTTTTGATATTTGGCCTGTAAAACTTAGTGACTTTACCCATACTGTCACATATTAATACCACTATTGAGGCCAAAGAGATGTGATTTAATTTGTAGGGTTTGTGCAGGTGACTGAAGGTAAAGTTCTGCTGAGAGTTCAAAGGACATGAAGCCTCTGCAATGCAGTATTAATATAGAAGGGATCAGTTGATAAGGGAGAGGAGGCTGGATGATTATATTCAGTCTCCAGCTTCTGTTTTTGAATCCCTTTTAATGCTGCTGATAGTGTTAACTCAGTCTCTTGCATCAGGAAGTTGGGTGAATGCGCTGGAGGGATAGTCAGGGAAGGTTCTGTCTCCCAAAGTGTGGGAAGGACAAGCCCTCAATTCACAGAACAGCTTTGTGCCCTGTGCTGCTTTCATCTCTGATGTCATCACAGGTGACAAATGTAGCACACAGCTGATTCTTCCTCTTACTTACCAGAAAATCAGTTGCTGTTGGAAATCTGAATGTTAGGGGTAAACTTTAAAGAAAAAGGGATTTAGATCCACTTTTTTAAAAAAGAACTATACAGGATCAAGTGACACTGAGTTTGTAAGTGTTGCAAAAAGACCTTTAACTGCCTCAGAAGTTTGTACCTGCATTTAGCAAAATTACAATTACATGTTAGTGATGATGTATATTATAGCCACAAGGATCTGTTAGGCAAAACATTTTTGCAGAGTGTTTTTGGAAACCGGAAATATTAACCATTTCCAGGTCTGTAGAGTTTTTGATTTTATTACTTCTTACTGCTCTCCTAATTTATTTATTTTTTTCTTGTAACGTGCAGAGACAAGATGGGAGGAAACAAAGTGAAGGTACACACAAAAGCATTGAAGCAGTTGTTGCTCGCCTTGAAAAACAGAACGGGATGAGTCTCAGTAATACTTCCAGCCCTGAGGAGGCTTTTATGGAGACTACAGAAGGCATGAACAATATGGACGATGCTGTAGTTCCTCGGATTCTGTACGAAGAATTGCTGAGGAGTTACCAACAGCAACAGGAAGAAATGAGGCACATTCAGCAGGAGCTGGAGAGAACGCGGAGACAGCTTGTGCAACAGGCAAAGAAGCTCAAAGAGTATGGGGCACTCGTGTCAGAAATGAAAGAGCTCAGAGACTTGAACAGGAGGCTCCAGGATGTACTGCTCCTAAGACTAGGTAGTGGTAAGTGCCGGACTTAAGTGGGACTAGTTTGAATGAATTTTGCAAGTGTGATCAATAGTAACGGAAACGTATTTGAAGAATAGCGGTGGTTGTTAAACTGGACATTGAATGTTAAAGGGGTTTTCTGCTGTGGCTGTACAATATGTGTTGAATTTGTATGCTATGTACGTCTGGGTTTTTCTTTAAAAAGTAGAGGTCTTTGTGCTGGTATGGCTGAATCAGAGTTCCATTTTGAGCAGCTGTATTTTAAAGAGTCTCTGACCTTCCGATATATGCTGAAAAAGTTAATAAAGCGTCATCTGCAAAATACACCAACATGTTCCAGTTTAAAAAGGAAAAAAAAGAAAAGGCACTGGAATGACTAGTTGGGCTAAAACTAATTTATTCTTTTCAGTTAGGGTTTTTGTTTATTGTTATGTGACTATGTTACCATCCATTTTCTGACCCCTCTTCCCATTAGTAGCTTATTAGAATGTGATATATTCCTAAACTTCTTAGCAGTGGCTTTAAACAGCCATGCTATTTGAAAAAGAATGGAGTGTTAAAGAATAATTGAAAAAACTTTTTATATTAGTGTCCCGTTTATCAACACTTGTTACAAAATGCAGGTTTGTGTAATTTGGGTTTCAGTTTTAACTATCCTGAGTCAATTGCTCATTGTTTGGGTTTATAAGAATTATTTAAGCATTATGTTGGAATAAATGGGAAAAAAAAAGACAAAATAAAAAGTTCATCCTTTTCATTGGAGATGGTACCCTTGGAATACCTTCAGAATTTTTACTAATTACATTTATTTGCTATTAGAATGTGGTACTGCTGTGTTGAAGATTTGCTCGGTGACTGAAACTCGGTTGAAATTTGTGCATCCGAACCTAGCATGCTGTTTCTTACGTCTGCCTTTGTGTATCTGGAAAGTTAATTTTTGCATGTAAATTGGATATTGGCTCTTCTCCTGTACTGGAACGAGTGCATGCAATCTGCATGTGGGTCTGAGTTACATTCACTACAAACCTGAACCTGGGAGAGCATGTGCCTGTGCTGTAGCATGTGTTGAGGTGTGCCCACAACTTTGGAGCCAAGTTCTTGGAGTATCCAGCTATTGGAACTGGGTGTTTGATTGTGAATGCTCATCATTGTTACACTGTGCATAATTAAAATGTCGTTACTTATTACAAACACTCTAGTTAACTTTTTAAATAAAACTAAATAGGCGAGGTTTCCACAGCCTGAAAAACGCAATGTGGTTGGCAGTAGATTCCACTGAGCTTTCTAAACTTTTCCTTGGATGGAAAGATGTTTCTTCATCTGCAAGTAGTTAGCTGGAATTTATGTGAATGGAGCATGAGCCAGATGTTGGTAGGCAATGGGGCTGAACAGCGTAAAGTACCAATTTAGTTGGTAGACTTGACAGCAATTGGAATGGTGAGACCAGCAGTGAAATGAAGACAGCTACTGAATTCTGTCTTGTTTCTTTCACTTTAAGAAAAAGGATGCATTTTTCTCTTGAGCCAAAAAAAGAAACTTTAGAAGAAAAAGAGGGGAAAAAAATAAAGAGGAAAAGAAACCCCAAAACCTCCTGGAAAAAATACTGAATCTTCTCTAAATATTGGGCATGAATTTCCATTATATCAGTCTGGCACCTGCTTTACAACTGAAAATAAATCTCAATTACATTGGAGACAAGTTCTTTTAATTTAATCACATACCTGGACAAATATCAGCTATAGGTAATTCAAAAAAAAGAAATCTCTTGTTATTATTGGTAAGGAACTTTTCATGGTGACAAAGGTAGAGTTTGGCCCTGTGGGCTGTGTCCTTCACAGGGTTTGTATTTCCTAAGACTCTGTATTAACTGCTACTTACTCTGTTGCCTTTCCTTGTAGCCTCATTCACAGTAGAGAAACGACTGTGTTCTAGAAAGATCAATACAAAACTTATGAATAATTAGCAAGGGAGACATCTTCAGCACATTATAAATTGGAGAGTCTGATGGCAGTATGAAAAAGTGTTACTTTTAATCAAGAAATAGATACGTAAAGACTTTTTTAGTCTTCCTTTTCCATCTTTCAAATGAGGTATGTTTGGGTATGTGAATAATCTCTGAAAATTGTTCCGAAAATAAATTACATCCTGAATTCATCTTCAGTTGCAGTGATCTCTTAAACCTAGAGTTTCAAATTACATGTAATTTATGTTACGCTGCACTTCTAGCAGGCTGGACTTAATGCAAACTAATTGCATTTCTGTTTCACCTTAGAGACTTCTGATTTCTTTGCATGAGATGACAGCTGGTTTGTGCTGATGAATTGCAGCTGTGGGAAATGCGTGCCTGTTGCCATTTTAAACCTGCAGATCAAATACAGAACAGCCTCTTGAGCTAAGGCTCAGTCAAGTAGTCAGTCTCCTAATTTCCCATCAACGGTTTGATTTCAGTGAGGAGCTGGAAGTCAATGTGTTTAGATCTAGGCCTTCATCTCTGCTGCTAAACTTGAGCCACTCTGGTGGGAGGAGTGAGGTTCTTCATCTTCCACGTGGTGACACTGGATTGCTCTTTGTCATAAAAGAGCCTTGAAGGCGGATGTGGCCAATACCAGTAGTGAAATCAGTGCTGATCCGGGGAGATATGTTTAATCTTTATGGTTTTAGCGTGTTATTGCCCAACAGATCACTTCCTGCAGGAGGCAGGCATTTGACCAGGGCTCTAGGGACCAAAACAGTGGAAAAATGTGATGACTGTTGTAGAAGAGGTTATGGTATCCTTCATTTGAGTTCCTGGAGGAACGTGGGCAGCCTCTTGCCTTGCCTGCTTTGGGATCAGGAAGCCCTGTGGTTGTAGACCTTTGCAGTTTATCACCTGAAAACACACTAATTTGCCCTCTTTTTATCAATAGAGAGTGAGGTAGAGTATTAAATAACTGAGTCTCCCCTGTAGGGACTTTAAACTGTCCTTGGATTGCAAAAGAATAATTTCAAAACCTTCTTAAAAAAAATTTGTCTCCATGGCAAGATCTGTGCAGTTTTCTCTGGCTGTATGTAACCAGTAGTAGTGAAGTTTTACAGCAGTAATGCTTGGGTGGTGTTAGCTCCCTGATAAATACTTCATTTTCATGTTATATTGCTGAGCATTGGTGTTGCTCCAAAGTCAGGGAGTATATTCACGTTCATTCAGAAACACTAATTCATCAACATGTGCATACAGACCCTCAAGATTTTAGTTTTAATCCCCGTTTAATTTCAACCATCCAGTTTGCTGTGTCTTGGGACTGACACCAGAACAGGGAGAATGAAGTGGGATTTATGTCTTGCCACACATTAGGAATTACTGGTTTTCAGCTCTTCTAGATTTGTTTGGCTTTTTGATGTAAAAAAATAAATAAATTAAAAACCAACCAGAAAAAAAATGCCAAGGTTTCTGTCAAGTGCAGGAAGTACCAATATTGCCACTCCTCAGACTCGTGTTGTTTTGTTTCAAATTCTGGTGGACCATGTGGAAAAACTTGCTGCTTACAAATGTATATTGACCACTTTATCACTTAACTTATTTTTACTTTCTAACTAACTTTTCAGTAGCGTGTGGCCCAAGATGCATTTTAGAGGAAAAGAGATGGTGAAGGGAAACCTTATAGTTCTTCATTCTGCATTTGAACTTGCTGGCCTCTCAGATATTATAAGAAAATTACAGTCAGAAGGAGAGAGATTTTGCAATAAAACATTTAATTCCTTCTTGTATTCTGAAAAATTGTCTTTTTTTTTTTCCTGATCCTTATTACATAAGTGTTAAGCCTTTAGATAGTGGTATGTATTTTTATATGTCCCATTCGTTATCTTTAAAACAAGATGCAGAGCACAAGAGCTACAGTAGAGAGGGGAAGCTTGGAGTGTGGTGTGTGGTAAATTGGGCACACAGCAGTCAGGCAGTAGTGCAGGTTGCGTGTCTAATTCACAACATGCTGGGTTGAAAATGCAGTTTGGTGGCTGGTGAAAGTGGCTGTGAAAACTGCCTGGTTAGAGGCAGTTTCTGTTTGGCAATCAAAAATCAGAATATAAAAGAAGACCTTTTAAAGGCTTTCTCTTGGTGACTGCTAAGCAAGCAGTAAAGCATGAGTTGCAACAGAGGTTTTCTGAGCTGTGGTTATTGTGGACTTTAATCAGCTCTTTTTGTTGGGGAAACTCTGGAAACCAAATTGCAGCTGTGTCAATATATGACTATAAACAAAATAGTGAAAGACTCCTAAATAGCAAGTAGTAAAAGTGTTTAAACTGCAATAAACGTTTCCTACCAGGAAGAAGGTGGTTGTACTTAGGTGTCTTCCTCAAAGTGACTTTCAAAGTGTAAGAAAACTCAAAATAGCCCTTTGTTGAAGAACGTTTTCTTAAAGTAACAGCTAAAAGATGACTTTTTAAGGTCACCCTGGCAATTACATCCCTGCGTCTGGTTGTTCAGGTGTGCCCATCCTGTGGGCAGGTTTTGGCTCTTGAATCAATGTAGGTCTTTCCCCCAGTCGGAATCAGTTCAGCAGTCTCAAGTTTAGGAAGTTTAGTTTGTCTTGGCCATACCATTGTATTTTCATGACAATAGAGGTGCTTACTAAGATGACAGTGAAATTATAATGCAGATGGGATGTTTTTGTGATTTCTCTGTTTGTGCCATGCTTGCACTGGGGCTGGCTCTTGAGACACTTTAGTTGGTGGCACTGCAGTGTAGGGTTGTCTGAGTTGCCAAGACAACTTTTAGTCGTTGCTGAGCGTTGAGTGGCAGCCAGCTGAGAACATTTAGCTGGGTATGTAGGTGTAGAATAAGCTATAGGATAAATGTCAAATGCTGACAACGGAGGAAGCACTGCTATCACTGTGTAATAATCCCTAAATGAAACTGCACAAAGTAGGAGGAATGAATGCTGTGCTTGTTCCAGGCACAGGAACTATTTAAGATCCGTGACTAAGACAGGAGTTGTGGTGCCAGCGTGACTTGCAGAGTGAGATCAATTCAGGGCTTGGTCTTTGTGCACAAACACAGGAGGGACCGTGATGGGTGACGGTGACCTGCTGATCGAGCTGTCGTTTGTTGGAGATGTCAGGGTTGGGCTGCAGAGTGGGGCAGTGCTCTCAGCACCAGCCTGGTCCGGTACAGCACTTATGAGTGTGTGAGTTTATCCTTAGAGATCTTGGAAGTGGCACATTTTCCTGGTGTCCAGGGTCTAAGCTGGCAACTTTGCTGTGTTACCGAGCCATCGCCCCTGCCTGGAACTTCAGTGACTGCTGGAGCTTCTCGTGATCCTAGAGACAGACATCAAGGGACAAGGATAGGCTTGGGGCCATAGCCTAGACTTCTGGTGGAGCCACTGCAATGAATGGAATCATGAAATCCAGTTAATTGAAGTTATTTTAGTTCATTCTTCTGTCTTTTTAGGAATATTTTATAAATTTGATCTGAAAAAGAAAAGTCGATGACTGACAAAATAATTATCCTCCTTTGAAGCCTCAAACATATGCTGAGTAGTATTCCATTGTTTAATCTGTGCATAATTTTTGTTGATTACATTAAAAATAAAAATCAGTGTTGGATGGATTGGACAATCAAAATTCTAATTTATGTGGGGTTTTTAAACCTTTGATACTCTTTCTGTGCATGATACTTTAGCTTAAGTAACCTGTTTCCTTTATAGCATTTCTGTAGATCCTCACTATTTGTTATATGCCTCTATTATATCTAAAGATATTTCAAATTTGTGGTTCTATGTGGATAATTTATGTAATTATCACAGTAAATTATGCAGGTTTCCATGCAACTGTATAGCAGTTCTTATCTGAAGAATTACTATTGTTGCTTTTGGTTTATAACTTCAGTGTCATTTTAACATAATTTCCTTAGTGTGCATTGAAGAAATATTACCCATATCTGTAATTGTCCTTATGCTTTAAGAATAAAGTTAAACATTTAAATTAAAATTAAACATTTTAATGTTTATAAAGCATAGATACTTATCCTACTTTTATTTATTGATGTTCAGAAGTAGGATTTTGGTTTAGATTACTTCTAACTTTAAAGTGAACATGACTAATGTGTTATTTTATGCTAACCATGGGTGATGAAGGGATTGATTTTGTGTTCTCTGGGATAGCAGACAGCTCTCTTTTCTTAACTGTCTAGGACCTGCCATTGAGGTTGAAAAAGTAAAACCTGAATCAATTGAACCTGAGCCTGAGGTACAGAAGACCTTCAATGAGGAGGCAAATACATCAACGTACTATCCTGCCCCTGTTCCGGTAATGGACAAGTATATTCTCGAGAATGGAAAGGTATTTTATCTTAAATATAGCATGAATAATTTTCAAATGTCCATCAGGTGATTTTCTTGTGAAATTTTCATGATCTTGGGGGTTTTGCACAGCAGCAGCTTATAGAAGCTTCCTCAGTTTTCGTAAAGATGTACTATGATGCTGAGAAAAATTGGGAAGTTACACAAATATGAACAGCATGGAAAAATATCCTCAGTGCTGAGAGCACTGAATGCTGTGCAACACAAGGAATATAGTTATTAAATATGCATGCACAAGCAAATTGACTTAATCTTCAATTGGTGACATCCAGAAATACACCAAATATTGACCAAAGTCAGTAGCCCTCATTATAAAGTTACATTAGTCTATTTAACCAAAATACTTTTTCCTAAAAGGTTTTTAATGTTTGTAATATGCTGTAGTCATATTGCAGAGAAGCCCTCATGTTTGTGTTGAAGTGGAGTCCAGGAGGTAATTATGAACCCTGGAATGGAATGGGCTCCCTTGAACCTGGTAGGAGCATTGCCACTGAGTTGAGTTGTTGTGGTGCTACTTTCCAGATACTTTATTATAAAGTTGATGAAGTACCATCTAGCTCTAGTTTGCCAGAGAACTTTTCAGACTTCAGCATGTTTAACACATTGTCTGCTCATCTACCTAGGCCTGCTTTTATAGCTGTTGCCGTGATCATTAAATGAGCATTATGTTTCTTGTACAAAACTGTATGTCCTTCAGAAATGCCTATGCATCTCCTGTTTCTTGGTGTATATATATGCATTTGGAACTATAATCTGAGAACCTTTAAGGAGGAAACATCCATTCCAGCTTTGCCATACTGAATTACTGATGGAGTAGCATGAAATACTGCATTTTCAGATTTGTGTTGAGATTGACTGCACAAGTGTCTGTCCTTCCTGAAGATGAATTCAACATAATTGTTGAGGACAGAATGTATGTGAAAAATAGTAGAATCATGGCAGTTTGACAGGTATTTGCTTCAGATAGCTTTTCTTGCCTAATATATTTAAATATGTCATTTGCTTGTATATTTTGTGTGTATTTGTGCAATGAACACTTAGGGTGCATTACTGTGCGAGTTTGGTTTACCTCCTTCTCTTCCACTTAAGTTCTGTGGGATAGGGCACGTCCTTTAGTATTTGTATCCAGCTTTTCCTGCACCTTTTTTTCATCTGTCAGCTTCTTGGCACTTCTGTTGCTGAAGTTTTCTCTGTCTTTACAGATATTAATATCTCTTTGATTTTCTTTTTGTAATTTTGGGTCTTCGTTTGCCTGTTCACTGGGGCTACAGCCAGCTCAGATACCAGAAATGTGAACTGATAATGTATTTAGAGTGTTGGAGGGTAGTTTTCTTCTGTTTTCCTTATTTATGGCTTTATTTCATTATTCCTTTATTGACATGTACCACTAGAGTAGTTGAAATACTTTTTTACAAATCCTGCCCTTTGTGGCATCAGATTTGATCTGAGTAGGATTCTTTCAAAGCAGATAAATCTCTTCCCTCCAGAGGGAGAAAAGACTTACTGAAAAGGAGCCCATGGCATTCATTTAAAGAAAAGAAAGAAGAGGGAAAAAAAATAAAAGAAGAAAAAAAAAGAGTTCATCTTCTGAGAGACATTTTAGATCTATTGCAGATGTTAGCACAGTTCCAGTGGTGAGCATTGCTTTGAATTTGCTGTTGGCTCTGTTGCATTGTGCTTGAAGGTTGATCCTGCAGTTGCTGAAATTGGGAGTAAATTTCCCATTGATTTCATCAAGCCAAGAGTCTGGCCTATGGGGCAGCTCTTCCAGCAAGAAGGAAATGTCTTCTGAATTTGGAATACAGTAAACTTCCCGTAGCTTTGGGATTAATAGGAAAAAGTACTGGACCTGTTGCACAGAGAGGTAAACTGAGACATGGACAGATTAAATTCCTTACCATAACAGTGCTAGAAATAGAAAAAGAGAGACGTGAGATTTCTGTGGCTGTGGCTGTCTGTCACATAGTTGCTGTTAGCATAGGTGTTTCATACCAGCAATAATTTTTTTAATAAATGAAGCATGTTCAAAGAAGAGATGATCTGTCTAAACCATAAATATTAAAAATACTTCCTGTGACTTGTTCTTTTCTTTTAAGTGACTTCAAGCTAATGAATAATGTAGTAGCCTAAGAGACAAAATAATCTTTTGCAAAGGCAAACCCTAATTTTGTCCAAGAGGAATCAGATTTTTGATCAAATACAGCACTCTCTACAACTAATGTAGTACAGACATTCCAAAATTTGGTATGTCACAGCATTCCTGATCTTAGTTATTTTCTAAGTAACTTATAGTTGTTTTTCCAGATAACTTTTCCAAGATCAAACAAGAAATAACTGAATTGTGAGTGCAGATCTGCTCACTCCTGATTGAAGTTGTCTTACAAAATATGTAGAGAGTACCAAAAGAGGGAATTTTTTAAAAGCAATTAGGAAGAAGCTCAAAATGGAGAAGGGGAAAAAACAGGGGGTGTTGGTGTTGTGGTTATTACTAGTTTAATTTATGTCCATTACAAGATCTAAATACCATGCAGACTTGTGAAAAGCTTCTTAGAATCCCTTAGTGTAGAAGATTCTGCGGGAAAGGCAGCTTGCTTTACGGTTTTATGCTTTGAGGAAGGTAGAATTTTCAATTGCTTTTTATAACATAGCTGGTAGCCAAACCATTCATATTACTCTATTTAAGTTTTTAAACAACTAGTTGCTTTTGAAGGATGTCGTTGTAATAAAAAATTTCTTGAGGTTATAGCCCTTATTAATAATTAAAACTGGTTTCCATTTAAAGGAAAAATGGTATCTGGTTGAATACAGGCAGTAAAATTATGGGTATATAAAATTTTACAGTAGCTTTGTCCAATTTTCATTGCATTTAATGGGACTTACGTGATACTGTTCAGATCTGTATGGGTAGCAGGCACAGTTTATGTAAAGCCACATGAAAGGAGTAAAACCACAGAAAACTAAGGGCAGAACAGTTAAGGGAAATGGAGTCTCCTGATGCAGTTTTGCAATAGGATTTTGTTCATGGGATTTTTTTTTAATCCTTAAGTGGCAGTAAGTTTTTATTAAAGTGTTATAGGAAGGACCTCCATTGGACCAGATCTAATGAAACCTAGGTTTTGGATATACAGCAGTCTAATTGGTACATATTTTTGGTATGTTGCACTTTTACAGATGATCTGAAAGTAAGTGCAGTGAACTCTGATCGGCAGTTGGGATGCCTTGATCACGCCTTAGCTTGTTATGGATGGTGAGCAAGTGTGTGTCCCACTGAATGAAGTTCATCACCATGTGAACAAAGCTTTCTGTGTGCAGAGGTAGTTCAGGGGTCTGCACTGTACTCCAGGAACTGCAGTATAGACATACAAGGTACAAAATATTCTGGTTCCACACGGGGCCAGCATGTGCACCCTGGCTGCACTTGTGTCAGACCTGTGCTGGTTACCTGTGGAGTTGTTTCCTCGCTGTTGCTGCACAGGGTCATGAATGTCAGGACTATTGGCTCAAACACAGAATGGCATCCTAAGGACAGTCAGTATTCAGGTTCTTGTCCTGCATTGATCTTAAGACTGGAGCACTGGGAATCTTGTGGTAGAGACACGGAGTAGCCCTGTGGGAGTCAGCCCAGCACAGTCAGTGCTGAGCAAGGCTAATAAGCAAAACTAGGCTTGAGCATCTTCCTTTTGGAGACTCTACAAAAACTTCACAATGCATTTCCCAGTACCCATATGTAAGACCAGCACCTGAGCTACAAGCTCACCAAAATGGAAATGTACAAGGCTCCAACAGTATCCACCCTCTGGATTATTAGAAGAACTTTCAGTTCTTTTAATGCCTTAAAAGGAGAGAGCACAGGAGGAAAGCTGCACACGTTTTCTCTTTTATTGGTAAACTTCAGAAAATAAGAGTATTTGGCAAAAGTTTAAAGGGTAACAGTCTACCAAAATAAAGCAGTCCACAAAGCACTGACACAGCACATGCTAACCCATTCAACTTAGCAAAATCCAACCCATTTGGTCCTAAGTTACCCAAAATATCAAGAAAGGAGATTAGGAGAAAAAGAAGGGAAGAAAGAGAGAAAAAGGGAATTACAGCTACCACCCCTGGATCCCCATGGTTGTTCAAACTCTGTCTCCTGGACTCTTGTAGCTGGATGGGGGCTGGATCTGTTTGACTGACAGCTGCTCCAGAGTTGCCCAGTGAGTCTCACAGGGGTTGGGGTGTGGGACAGGGCATCACCTTACCTTCCCAGAGTTTGACCTGTCCCTCCCCACACAACACACCACTTGAGTTGTTCCGAGCCAATAATTAATATAATAATCCAGTGTCTCACACCATATTATCCTGCTTTACCACTTCAGTGAAATATCTCTACTTCCCATGGTTTGGATAATGGGAAGTTTATGATGTTGCAGCAGTGGGTCGTTGCCTGACCACAAAACAGTATTCATCTGGTACATTGATGGCACGTGATAGACACCATGATAGAATTGGAAGCTTTACAAGGCTTCCAAACTCTCTTGGCTTATGTTGAAATTGGAGCTCTCAAAATCCGTTCTCCCCTTTCAGTTACTTTAAACAATCAGGCTGAATTTTGCCAACTGGTACAGGATATGACTCAGGAAGTAGTTCCCTCTTTACTGCCTCTGAAATATGCTTTGAGTAAAATCTGTTTCAGTTGAAGGGAAGTGTTTCATCTTGCTCCTGAATTAGGCTGGTGCAACTGCTTGGTTTATATGCTGTGCATAACTTTATAATACTGGATGTGTTCACTGTTTCCTTCTTCGATCTCTGTTCCTGACCACAGTCTTTCAGGAGACAGGTTATGTGGGGGGGAAAAGTAGTGATTACAAAAAGGAACTATATGATATGTAGAGGTTGACTTGAACTCCCTGACCCACAAAGTTGGAGAAATTTCAGAGTTAGGCAAAGTGGATTTGTTCAGCCCTAATTACTGTTATTATAGTACCTAATATTAATGTTCCTACAGCACTTGGATACTGTTGTGTGCTACATACCATAGATAAGTTGTTATTATTACTACCTTCTAGGTCCATCTTGGCAGTGGAATTTGGGTAGATGAGGAGAAATGGCACCAGCTGCAAGTAACACAAGGAGATTCAAAGTATACAAAAAATCTAGCGGTTATGATTTGGGGAACAGATGTTCTCAAGAACAGAAGTGTCACAGGAGTTGCAACCAAAAAAAAGAAAGATGCCGTTCCCAAGCCACCTCTCTCACCTCACAAATTAAGCATTGTCAGAGGTAGGTTATTTGAAAACTTTTGCTTCCTGCTTTGGAGTTTAACCATTAATCACTGAGTTGAAAGATGCTTCTTTTCAGCTCATTTAAAATTAACTGATTAAAAACTGTAATTCAGACTGCTATTGCATTGTGAAGTGCATACATACCCAGGAAAAGTCAAACACATTGCAATAGCTGTGCACAGTGCAGGCCTTCACAGCTGAAGAGTTGTACATTGACTTCAGTAAGGATCGAGGGGATCACCATTGCAGGGCAGGACTCTCAGCCTGGAGAACAATATGTTGTTCTAGAATTCATTTATAACAGAATGATTTTTTTTTTTAAATGCATATATTCCTTTTAACAAGACCGAGAGTAGCTTTACCACATTCTGTCATCCAGAATATAACCGGCTCTGGCATGAGGCACAGAAACCATTATAGCTGTGACTATAAAATACGTGTACCTTCAAAGGCAAGAAAGCATAGCTTTACCCTTTTAAGTGGAGGAAATGGAAATAGTAAAAATTAATTGCTACACTTGAATTGGAATTGGGACAGGAAGTGTAAATCGCTGACCTCATCTGGCAGGGAAAATTGCAATGACACTTTCAGTAACAAGCCTGAGTCCATGTATGTAGTACTTTGAGAGAGAGAAGGCCTTCTCCCTTACTTAAAATAAATGGTGAATTTCAGTCCCTTTGTATCATCACGCCTGTGTTGCATCATTTCTGTCTCTCTTGGTATTTCAGGCTTCTCTTTAAGTTAGAACTGAGTTGGTTCCTCATGAAATACATACTGAAATTGGATTTTTAGGTTTTGTGTCCATACGAAATTGCAGTAGGGCTGAAAGAAATCTCCCTTTGATTGAGATTCATTATTCTGCATTTCCTGTTCTTAGTTGCTGTGTGCTCTTAACTGTGATCTTGTTAAGAGGTGTTGTAATCTGCCAAAGTACCACGTTTGGGAGTAAAAAATATGATTCCTCTTTGAGTGTGTGCGTGTGTCTGTGTCTGTGTTGTGTGGGGGAAATTGAAAACTTACCTTCGTACTGTCATCTTCCTTAGTCTGTAAGAAATGAGTAAAAGACGTAGATTCTTTTTACTAATCTACTTTGGGAATTTAAGTGGAAGTGGAAGCTGTTCCATGCTGATTTTGTAGTTCTGGCTGGGGCCTTTAGGTGCAATCCTTACCCATGTAGCTGAGTAATGATGTACTGGCCACATAAGGAATCCACTCTGTGGCAGTGGCTGCCCTTGTCAGCTCCAAATGGAGACAGAATTGGTCACCCAGATGCACACTGACAAGCATACAGTAAAAAGGGGTTATTTTTCACTGGCCCATTGCAAACTGTTTTCTGGTTTCCCTGTTGCTCCTCAACACTGCTGGTGAGGTTGCTTCTGTGAGAATTTCCTCTTCTACTTCTGTCAGGGCCACTCTGTGTTGCTTGAGCCATTTAAATGACAACTTTCTTCTAACTCCCATTGTTTTGACTATGGTGAGTTTGGGAGTATGCTCCAACAGGTACATGGAGAGAGGCAGATGGGGCCCTTCCTTTCTTTTCTTCCCTACCTTTACCCTCACCAGCAATTCAGCTGTTCCCTATTTCCTCGTTTTTCTATGTTTTCTGTCATACTTTTGCTTTCAGCCTCAACCCTCATTTGAATTCTGCTGTTACATGCCCTGGTTTTCCATGTTCCCCTTTCCAGTGTTTCTTTCACCTTGTCTTTGGTTCCCATTTTGTTAGACTCAAGCCTGTACAGTCTCCTCCTGGAACAGTTAAACTGCTTGGCCAATGTTTTAGGTGGCAGGCTTCCTACATTAGTGGGACTGGGTAGCTCATAACCATGAGTTTCCATGTTGTCGTGTCCTTTGCATTTGCGTCAGTGTTAGCAGGTCTTGCCCCACCGTGGAGAAGAAAACAAAGCGAAAAAATTACTGGCAAGTGGAAAAATAGGTGAAGTGTGAGGAAGTTCAGGTTGCCATAGCCAGTGATTTGGATCAGGCATGACAGAAGGAAGTGAAACTCCCTGTTAGTCTTTGAGGTCTACTTGAATCTTTGGTCCATTCAGCAATACGAAGGGGTGTCTGTATGCTCCTCTAAAGCCAAAAGACAAGGAGTAAAGACAAGGAGTAGAAACCCCAAAACACTCTTTGGAGCCCCTAGGCCAGCATTCTTATATGAGTACTAAACTACTGCTGTACTCCCTCATAGAAATGGAAGAGATGGAAGAAGAAAAACTGTGAGGATCATGGATCACTCTGGGTCACACTGACTTTAAGAATTACAGCTGATGAACAAGTTCAGTCAAGTGATTCTTTGCTTGACCTTGTGGCTAAACAGATAACACAGCCTGTCTCTCACTGGGAGTTCACCTTACGAGGTGTATCTACCACAACCCGGGAGTGTTCCTGAGGTTGTTGCAGGGCAAGCTGATGACCTGCAAACACAATGGGTTTCTTCAGATTCTCAGTGACGTGCCTCTTCTTAGGTGTTGCATTTCTAACCGTGGTTTACTGATGATCAGCATTTCAGCTATCAGGCTGTGTGCCGATTAATTTCACTTATTTTATATTCAGTACGTCTTACAACATAAAATTCACATTGCTTTAGATGTTCTCATCATTCTGTGGACACAGACTAACTTATTTAAAATAGGTTTTTGAACGACAGCATTAGCTGTTAATGTGTCTGATATCTCTATGGCTTCTTAAAAATCCCCACTGTGTAGTATGTAATAAAGAAATGATAAAAAGTATGATGCATGAGCACTGTTATAAACCTTGTTAATGCAAAATAACCTTTTATAAAACTTCTCAGAGGTTTCCAAATGAACTACAAGGCGTGCATAGTACTTAATTTTCGTAACTTTTTAATATGGTGCATTAGAAATGTTGTAAACCATGTTAATTAAGCAATAATCTCTATGGCTTTCTGTATATGAAGCAATAAATGGTTAGTGGAATAGATCACTAGGCAAAGCAGAACAGAGTTGGTTTAACCAATCTGGGAAGTCTACACAACAGAATACATCATTCTGGTTATGAAAACAAAAAGAAAAACTCAAACCTGCCTGTCACAAAGGAGTTGTGTGTGTCACACCACTTCAGATTTCAGTAACCTGTGCAGGATTCTGGCACCAAACTACCAACTCTGTGAAGACAAATTGTCTCAACTTTCACTGCCCTCATGGCTTTTGCAGTTCTTACTGTTGCTTGCTTTTTGTTTTCCAATTAAGTTCACAAAGTGTGTTGTTCAAGGAGCAAGGAGATGGCTCTTGTCCTGAATAATCTACTAATAAAAGCAAGATATGCCCAGGAACAGGGCATCCGATAAAGACAGAGACGTTAAAGAATGTGGGACAGATTTGAAAAGTAAAACAAATGGGTTAAAGTGTTCTCCCACTGGTTACTGCTTCTCTTCCTAACCAGTGTTGTTTACATACTCTCCTAAAGGTGTGAAGGTAGGAGTGGCTCACCGGGAACTGTAGATAACAACAGTTCTGGTGAGACAGTTCACCTGGGAAAGGACTAAATCTGATGTGGAGATACAGGAAAATACAAGAGTTAAGCAGGCAAGACTGACACTGTAAAAGGTTGGCTTTAGCCTTGTTTCTGTATAGAAGGCCTATTAATGTAGTCACAGCATAACTGGAAGTTTGTCATGCCAAAGATTCAAGCCTGGTGAAAAATGTTGAGTTTAACAAGATAGCCAGTGAATCAAGGAAAGCTTCTCTTGTTTTGCAACAAATATATACTGTGCTTCCTCAGTGCTGTCTCTTGTGTAGTTAGCCCAGCTCAGGGCTATAGTATTTTCTAAAAATATCCTAATGACTCTTTTCTTTTTTTTCTCCTCAGAATGTTTGTATGATAGAATAGCACAAGAAACTGTGGATGAAACTGAAATTGCACAGAGACTCTCCAAAGTCAACAAGTACATCTGTGAAAAAATCATGGATATCAATAAATCATGTAAAAATGAAGAAAGGAGGGAAATTGCAAAGTACAATTTGCAATAAATTTTGGATTTTTAATAAAGTCTTAGTGTTTTACTTAAGTGTTGTTTTTTGATTTGTGTGGCGTTTTTGCTGATGGCAGAAGCTGACTTGAAGCGTTGCTCTCTTCCTATAACTGATTCATTTTTTTGAGCGGTTCTGTCATGGTGTAAACTGCTTTTAAATAATGTAAGATATACTGTAAGTTCACTCACAATGAAAAATGAATTTTCAAAGGTTTTTCCAGTGAGTTGCAGTTTGTTACCAGCAGTTCTGTACATAGGTTGTAATTCTGCAAACACCGACCCATTTGGCCTACGTTTAGTTTTACTGGAGTTGGCGGATCTAAACTGCAGTAAAGATCTGCTTAGAAGGAAGAACTGTACAAAATCCACTTTGCTATTGAAAAGGGGTTGATTGTATTTTAATAAGTGTTTTTCTGAACTGAAATTTTAATCGTTTGTTTTTAGAAATCTTTGTTTTGATCTCTAACAATATATTTGATCAAAAACACAGAACTCTTCTTTTTCACTTATTATCTTGTAGGTAGATCACCATTGCCGTCACAGTTAAAAAAAAATACAACCAATAAACAACAAAGAACTCAAAGCTGTAAGTTGTAAAATCATGATAATTTATTTTAATAAATAAATCTAAAAGCACTTCTTTTTTGGGCACCAAGACATTTTTCAGATTTCTGGTTGTGGTACAAAGCTCTTTAGTGTGTCCATATTACTGTTCTTGAAACACTCTCTTTTTACTGTATTTGTATTTTCAAACCATTTACAAACTGCCACGCTTGTGGCAAGATTATGTACAATAGAAAATTTAGTACCATTTTGTCTGGGTCCATAATTTAATAATGGACACTTTTAGTACAAATTTAAATTGAAAATAAAAATAATTTTCTACATTGAAGTTAGACTTGCAATGCAAAGTTATGAGGAATAATTTGTCATTTGAATTATGTCTTATCATGTGTAAGTGAAAGAAAATAGCCTGAATTATTTTCTCATTAAGGATTTAGAGATAACTTAAGGTCTGGACTGATGAATTTTTAGCATTTGTTATATAACTGATACTGGTTAACCTTTAATGTATTTTACACATACAGGTGTGATTATTTACCTTTCAGGCTCCTGTTCCTGAGTTATCAGCATTTGTTTCTTTTCTCCTACTGCAATTCTGCTTTCTGTAGTCTTGAAAGACTTACTATTTTTCATCATCTTCCTGTCGCACTGGTTTATTCTAATGTGAAACCTATTTCAGTGTCCTGTAAATGTGGATAATTTGGAAAGGAACAGGCTGCCAGGGAAGTGGTGGACCCACCATCCCTGGAGGTATTTAAATGGTGGGCAGACCTGGCACTTGGGGACATGGTGTAGTGGTGGAATTGGCAGTGCTGGGTTAATAGTTGGACTTGATGATCTCAAAGGTATTTTCCAACCTAAATGATTCTATAATTCTTTGAAGGGCTGGGGTGGGTGGAAGCAAAAGGGGAGAGGAGAGGAGGAGGCATGTTAGAACTGCAGTGCCTTTTTTGGAATAGAAGAAATAAAACACCAGGTTGTTTCTCTCTGTACATCACCTGCACTTAAATGATGTCTTAATTCAGGGTGTATTTGTTTTATGCTTCCTAAAGTCCAATTTCCTGATTGCCTTGTACCAATCTAATGCCATGCTGCCTAACAGGTACACCCCACTTTCACTGCTGGGTCCCTGCATTCCTGTCCCTTCCCTTAAACTGGTGCTTGTGATTGTGCAGATGAGTCAGATCTCACTGATTTCCAAGGTTTGTTTCATAAGAGCTGGTGCCAACAGGATGGAGCCTGGGAGCTTTTATGGCAAGGGACAGGAAGAGCAGGAGCGTCTTTTTACAGTGTCTTACGTGTGCCCTGAAATTGCATTTAACAGCCTAGCTTGTCTCCTGTTAATATCAAAAGTGTTCTTAGGTAGTGTTTAATGAAGTGCATAAATGTTTATGCTTCCTAATTTGGGATGCTAAATAGCAAATTAGTGTTTATAATGTTGGTGCATGTATCCCTTTATTAATTAAAGAACAAAATAGAGATAACATTGAAGAAACATTTAAACAGTAAGTTCCCACTTTTCAAGCAGACTTGTGAATGTACTTTTTTTTTTTTTAAGGTGATACTAAGGCACTTTTTTTTTAAAAGTGATACTAGTTTGGGGGAAAATGTTCATAATTTCCTCAGTCTTTTATGGCTTTAGTACTAATGTGTTCCCATTGTAACAGATTATTTAATGAGAAGATCATGCTGTACTTCTTAGAAGATAAGCCTATTTGAGACAGCATTTTATGAAACCTGGAAAAAGCAGATTAGAATTTAATTAGAGTTAGGGCTCCAGCCTGGCCCCAAAAATCAGAGGTGGTAATTCTTTCTGCAAAACCAGCACCATCTTTCTGAGGCTTCTCCTTGACAGACTTGTCCCATCACATGTTAATGCTGCATATTGCTGAAGAATTTAAATGTTCTCCTTGGGGAAGGTATCTTGGAAGTCTTCATTAATTTTTTTCGTGGAGTTTTTATCAGCCAAGGTTGGTTTTTATCGGAGTTCAGCAGAGGTATTTGGGTGGCAAAAAAAGTTCACTTCCTTTGAAGTGAAATGTCGTTGGGGGCTAATAGATGTGTCCTTTGGACTGGGCAGCTGGCATTTAATGTGAGCATCACCTGATGCCTTGTTGAGTTATGTTAAAGGAATAGGACATATTGAAGGTAAAACACCTCTTTGTTGTATTGTAACTTGAACTGAATCTTTGGGTGGCTGGAAATAGGTTTTTACTAATAATAAGCCATTTTTGCACCCTGTGGTGGAATGGCATCGTGGGGGGCTCTGCAGTGGGTAACGGGGGTGTGAATAACATCTTTATGCTCCTGTTTGGTCATTACTCCTGTCTTTCTTCACTATGAACCCGTCTGAAAATCCTGTGAGTCCTTCCCAGTGTATCATTGCAAGTAGGGAAATAAACTACAGTTCCTTGTTCCGGCAATACTCAGGAAAAATAGGAACTTTAATGGGGTGTGCTTTTCTGCATTGCAATACTGATGTATAAATTAACTGTGAATTTAATTTCATTTTCCTATACTGCATTTATGGCCGGGGCTGTTCTTGTTGGTTCATTAATTCTTCCATAATTGTGCCTGCCTGTACATAATTTGCTTTGTTCATAATGCGTCTGCCGTGAGTCTGCCATAGGAAACTTTATAGAAAACAGCACCTACTAACTTTTTCCTACTCTGTCTGAGCTTCATACCTGTACATCATGGGAAACGGGAGAGAATTTTGACATAAAATGAAGTAGGTTTTATTACACCCTGTAATATCCCTCGTTCATCATTCTAAGGTTTGTGCTGTGCCATTACCTCATACTGTAAACCTGGATTTGTAAGGATCAGAAAAACACAGATTTAAGAGGAAGTGACTTTTTGTGCTGGGAGATCAATGCATGCTGTTTACTTTTTTCTAATCAAAGAAGGAAGAAGGTATTACTGTTATATGAATAATCTGATCTTCTGTTGCCACACATTGCTGCTGTAATTTGTGATATTCATGACCTGATCTATATTAAAATGCCTCTGGCACACTTGCAAGGAAGCAAGATTAGAGTTAACAAAAAGGGCTTTATTTTCTATTAATGATTTTATAAGGGATATGAGCTATTATATTAAAGGAAAGAATCCTACCAGGGACTTTTAATACCTGAGTCAAGATGTCTAGCAACTCAAAAAAAGAAAGCTAGTATGTATTAGAGAGGAAAAAAATTGTTAGTTTCTGCTGTTCAGAACCGGTTTGGATTTAGTGATGCTTGATAGAGATGGGAGTTTGGGGATTTTTTTTGAACAACCAGGCTAAAATATTTATTTAGTTATGTGCAAGCGGAACTTTTAAGTAGGAAATTTAAGGTTGCATTCGTTAGCTCTTGAGCATGGCTGTCAAAAGCAGGTACATTCTTCCTGCAGGAGGTCAGTTCGTTGCACTCTACCTTTGATGTTGTATCTGATAGATTACTTGGATGCTGCTTTTGTTGCCTTAAGCAGAGATTATTGTCCTCTTGAAAGCTTTAAGCAGCAATAAATTGAACTTTTTTGTGTTTAGTGAAATTGTAAAGATAATTCTACTTCATACTTCCAGAATCTATAGACTTTTAAAAATTCAGGCTAAGTGCAGGTCATGGTTAAAATGATACAGTCTTGATGCAGAACCTCAAAGGAGTGAGAATTTTCTAAATTGGGAACATTCTGTGTTAGCTGTAGCTTCACTGTGCATTAGCTGTGTTCATAGCTCTCGAGAAACCCGAATTTGCCCAGTTTCAGAGAGGAAAAGCAAGGTCGTGTCACATGGAGCTGTACTGAGGATTGTTCCAATATTCCATCTGTTTGGGGTGAGGATAACCACTCCTCAGAAAGAGACAAAGAGGCAACCTGTGCTTCTTCAGAATGAGGTGGTGGTTTTCTCCACTCTTGAGAACATTTGTCATTCTGTGAGTGCCTTTAGTCCCGGATTGATGAAGTCATAACATCAATTGCTCAGACTTTATTGGTGTCATTTTTTTCATCGTAATAGTGTGGAACTGTGAAGTGATTCATACACCACCAAGGCAATAAAAATGTTATGAAGTGCAATCATTGCATGTTTCATGCTCAATAGCTAATTTTTAATTTCACCGTCTTGGACATTTTTTCATCCCCTCAGGGTTCCTAAATAGGAAAGGAGAATCATTTGGACTTGGAAAACAGGAAGAATGATTCAAAAAGAAATTAATTTACGTGGTCGTTCATTTGTTTTACTTTTGCAATTATTTCTGCTGTTCGTGTCTGAACAATAATTGTCATTCCATGCATCAGATACCTACTTGTTCAGTTCTGCAGTGAAATCACAGTCCTGTGTTTGTGACATCATTTGTTTACCATAAAGAGGAAAATACCTCACCTGTTGCATCATATGAAGTTGCATTATGGCTCGATCAGAATAAAGGCTAAAGTGAGTCTGGGAGGAGAGGGAGAAACTGAGTCTAAAGGATTTTTTTCTGTGCTGCCTTCTGGCTAGAAAATGTCTTCTTACAAAGGAAATCGTTTCCTCCACATTTAGCAGAATATCAACTTTATGTTCCTTGTTTATTGATAGTAAAACCTTAATGGAACTGAAGTCTTTATGAATATATATGTTTATTGCATCGGGCTACTGACTTTCATGCTAAATTTTGGTCTTTAGTGATTTGAAATAAAGACTCTCAGAAAATTTCCTGAACCACCCAAGAGAGGGGGAGGCTGGGGGTGACTTACCTTTTATTGTACTATAGCAATTGCTAAAAGTCCTGTGAAACAGAAGATAAGAGATGATGTGTGTTGGTGCTTGCATGTCCTTTACAGTTAGCATGAGCTTTGCTTTCATGCTTTTGGAGTGGAGAAGGATGCAGGTTTCATGGGATAGGCTGATTATCAGAAGTATTGGCTGTGAGCATCCTTTGGTGTTCACCCTGCTGAACATGGAGGATGTACTGGGACAGCAGCAGTGGGAATATGCCTTGATAGTTCCATATCACACTGGTACCAGCCCCTTCCACAGGGGAGACAGATGATAAAACTTACAAGGGAGAGTTTCATATTCTTTCTTTAATATTCAAATATATCTTTAATGTCTTCCCAAATGTTTATATAACTCTTACTGAATTGTAGTTTAGCTAAAAAAAAATGTACTTTCATGTGTCTTCTGTTTTTCTTGTATTAACAGAGTATCAGTTTTACAGGAGTTTTCTTTCTCCATGTGTAAGTTGGGGTGTTAACCCATTGATACCTGAAAAAGTCCATTTGGACATTTTGGATTTGTGAGCCAGATGAACTATGGTTTTCCCTTTCCATATGTAATCCTCTGCAGGATTTATGGAAGTACCTTTAGAGAATAATTCTTAAAATGTGTAGGATGGGAGGTAGATGGAGCAAAGCATCTGCCTCCAAGTTAATGTTCTGTGCTTTCATTTCTTTAAGAGTCTTAGATTATGAAAAACTAAAACTCTGTAAAGTAGGATTTTGCATTTTTTTTCCTGCATTGTATATTAAAATTCTTTGACACTTGCTGGTTTCTTTGCATTTGCAAGGACACTTTCATCTTCCAGGACCAAGTTCTGCATTTCATTGTAAATCCTTACAGGAATAAGCAATCGAGGGTGTAGAATTTGGGGCTAAGCAAGGCTGAAGGTGATGTAACATCATCTCTGCTTTGGAGGACAGTGCAAGGAGCCACCCTCCTACCTAGGATAGGGAAGGACAACCCCAGAGTGTTGTCTTTTCTTTAGGTATTGTCCCTTAATGCAGCTCATCCAACTAAGGTTGTTACTGCTGCATTGGTAAACATGTGCAACTTCCACTCTGTGACTTTCCTAAACTTATAAGGGAGCTGAGATCCACTGGGCCACAGCCAAATGTGGAGGAGGAGCCTATGTCTGATGGTGCAGGAATCCAAGGAAGTGCTTGTAGAGGGGTCACGTAGGCCTTTTCCCCTTCACGTGCTAATTCAGAGAATTAGCACGTGCAATTCAGATGAAGTCAGTAGCCAAACAGCAAAATCTCAAGCAGTTTAACTGGCATTTAAGGTTTCAATCAATGAGAAATTTTATTAATTAAGAAAGTCCAATCACTCTTTAACGTGCCCAGAATTTAACCTTTAACAAGTAGCATAATCAGCATTTTCTTCTGCAGCCAGAGACCTCTATTTAGTGCACTTACACAGCTGTATGAGTACAGATGTGATATACTGTTATTCTGTATAAATCTGTCTATGCCATGTAAATCCACACCTCAGTAATGTTCCTGTTGTTACCCAGCCCTGCCTGTTTTCCTGGTCTTCCTTTTTCATTGCTGTTACCTCTGCAAATGGGAGTCTGTCCTCTGTGCTTGCCTTAGAGGTACGAGGCAGGAGTGTTTCACGATTTCTGCCTTGCAAATTGTCAGCAGGGCTCTGAAGTGAAATACCTGCTTGTTATTCCTGGAGATAAATGACACAGAGCTGGAGCATTTCCTTGGGAGATCTGGTAGTGCTGCTGTCACTGTAAGGCAGACTTTGCTATTCAGGGACTTCACAGAGCAGCATTTTCTTTTTCTTCTTGCCCCGCCAAAGCACAGATTGTAGCAAAGAAAATTTTACTCTTACATGAAGGTCTCAATGTGGTAATATGGAATAAGTAAATCTTTCAGCCAGTGTCTCCTTAAAACATTTATTTCTCAAAATAAAGAGAGGTTCCCCTGGTTTTTCAGACACGCAGTGGCCTGGAAGTTCCCCACCTAATTGCAGCACTGAGGTGAGTGGTGGGAAGCATTAGGCACTTGGAGAGATTATCCTGATCTATGACTTTAATATGCCTTCTGTTATTTCCTTTTCCCATTCTCTGTATGAAAAACAGTCACCTGTTGAGCACAGGAAGAAAGAGCCATTTCAAGATTCTGTGACCTAAGTATGGTTCTTGGGAAGGACATTTTTAGCTGTGGGGTTACAGCCCTAAAGGTGTGCAGGCTGTGGTGCATCTGCTGCTGGGCCGTTTGAGGAGGTGGTGTGGCTCCTGCAGAACACATCAGGAAACTTCTCTCAGTTCCTCCTTTGAGGAGTAACCTTGGCTGGACCACAGCAGTGCTGCCCAGAAAGACAGTCTTGAAAAAGTATCAAAGTGTTAAGTCTGTCTTTTCCTTGAGTAGTTTATTCCAGTGGTTAGTTACTGTTGCTGCTCAACTTGTGCCTTATTTCTCTGTGAATTTTTCCGTGTCAGCTTCTTATTCCCGGTTCTTGATTTGTCTGTCTTAATATCTACCCTCAGTATTTCTCCAGCTCACGAACACCTTGATAGACTGAGTGCCTTCAGTCTTGTACTACACATTTTCTAGGTCATGAGTCATTTTTGTAATATTTTTCCTTTATGTCTACCCAAATTCATTTTAGTTTTATGGAATAATTCTCTATGGAGGAGTTCTTGATATTCTCATCACTGTTGTATTTGGTTTAGTTAATGTGATACAGTCTCGTGTTTTAGGACTCACGTCACTTAGAATATTATATACAATAGTAATTCCATTTTGTGGGGCAACCTTAATTTACTTTTGTAGAAAAAAACCCTGACATTTAATTGATTCTTAACCAATCGATGTCCCAGTGCATTTCCCTTTTTACTGTATTATTAAGAATAGCTCTGTCCTGAAAATATTGTTCTTCAGATGAGTGTTTATATGTCTAATACACTTTCCTCTTTGACCTGGTACTTCACATGTGCAAGAGGTGAGACAGAGCACGTTGCTTCTCCTTGCCAAACTGCTTATTCAGGTATTCACAGCTCAGCCAGGCAGGTGGGTGATGGTGTGGAACTGGGCTCCAAAGAGCAGCAGAGTTTCACAGAAAATAGGACACTGAAGTAATAAAACTTAGAAGAAAGGGAAGCCACAGCCATTTTACTACTGTAAAATGTATCTTCAAGATACAGAGTTTTCTTGGTTGAGGATGCCTATGGATTGCCACAGAGTGGTGAAGAGATATTACCATTATGTTGTGATATATTCTCATGGTCAGGGATCCTTAGAGAGAGACATCAACTTTTGTGGAATTATTTCATTCTGGAGCCTCCAACCAAATCCCATAAAGGAATCAGACCTGACAGAAGAGCTTGCTATACATCAGCCCTTGCTGTGTCTACTATGATAAATTAAAGGTTGCTCTGGATAGGACTTACATATATTTTGTTTGACCATTCCTGCTAAATGATTAATATCCTCTCTTAACCTCAGAGATAAGATGAGGAACTGCCAAGTTCTTCCACTGAGATGGTTTAATGAAAATTGTTCTTTGCCAGAATTTTGAAGGTCAAAACCGACTTAAATATGTAAACAGACATTCCATCAAGGTAAAGCAAAAAAACTTGTAATTAATCTTTTTTAAAGAAGTCGCTTCCTTCCTTTGAGAATTTCAAACAGTGCCAGACAAGGTTCTTCTAAATTTCCTTCACATCTCCCTGAAGATTCCCTGTTAATTAACTTAGTCATTTATAAATGTTATGAAATCATTATTTCTGTTTGTAAAGACACCAGGAAATTTGTGTACTGCACCTTTTGAAAAGTAATTAATGTTTCACCTCTTAAATGCCTATTGATATTTTTGTGTTTCATATTGATTTGAAATTAATATCTCTGCCAGTTTAAAGCTCACACGCTGGTTTGTCCAGCTTTCAAAGGATGGGCAGGACAGCATCGTTGAGCTGATCCAGTTAAAATGATGACACTCATCTGATGACCTCAAGAGAAAAATACCTGCAAAGTTCTGCCCAGTCTGGGCTTCCTCCCTCTCTGGGGCTGATGGAAGGTGGCCCTTTCCCACATGATTTGGGAGGGGTTGTGTAGGTTTTAACTGACTTAATGATGGGAGGAGTAAGATCAGAGCAGTTCGAGTACATGTTGTAATACCAAGGGCAGAAACCAGTTGATTCTCTCATGATCCCATCCTGATGCTGCAGCATTATTAAACACTCTGTGCAAGGCCTTGGTGATGTTTTGCAGGGTTATGGGTGGTGCAGAAGTTGCTCTCGTGGTCTCCTTGCTTACCTGACTAATCCAATTTCCTGTTCTGGAGGTCAGGTAGAACCTGCACCCGAGAGGTTTCACCTTTGTGGTGCAAGATGTTGTGGGATTTTCATCCTCTTTAGGTGGGGGATTTGCTTCTCATCAATACCTGACCTGTGGTGGGAAACACAGAGCAACACTGGATCCACTCCCAAAGGCAGCTCAGCAGCTGGTCAGGCTGCAGAGTTTGGTGTATCCACTCATGGGTGAGTTGCTGGTACTCTGTGGGAAGTTCCTTTAGTTTACTCCTCGGTGACCTTGCATGGCACATTCTTTTCCTTGAAGAGGGTGTATATATAGGCAGTTCTGCAGAAGTTTGGCATCTTTTACTGCTGGATAACAAACTCTTTTCTGGTTTGGAAAACAAACTTTAGTGGAGCATTTTTAGCAGAAGGGTGTCTTGTTGGCCAGTTGACCTCTACTCTGCGTATGAGAATTACCTGTTTGTACTGTCAGGTACCCCAAATGTAATTACTGGAAGAATCAGATACAGTATGATTAAAGGAATTCATATTTGTTATTGAAGGGCTTTCTCTGTATCAAATACTTCAGGAAAATTTCAGTAACCGGTGACCTCTTTTGAGAAGTGACTCATTGCATTTTAAAGGCTTTATAACCAAGCCATCCCTTCTTGTCAGAGACATGGAAGATGAATAGATCATTCTTGCCTGCGATTTCCAGTCTCAGGGGAAGTCCCTTTTCACTGCCTGTGGTGATGCTCAGCTGCATCACCACTTTTAATTGCCTCCAGGCTCCTGCAGGACTCTGTGTGTCCCCTCTGGCATGACCTACATCCTTGCAGAACCACGAATCCCTCGGCACTGGTTAGTGGAGTCTAAGCTCAGGACAGAAAGTCCTGTTGTTGCTAATCCCAAGCTGTCTCCCAGTGCTATAAGCTATGTGCCAATCTCTCTCTTGTTTTCCTAAATTCATCTGGCATTATTTTGCCTGTAGAAGGATACAAATGAATTTTCTCTATTAAAGATGATGGCAGAAAATGTGAGTGCTGTCTTGAGCATTATGGATGCTGGGTGTGTTATTACACTGAAAACCAGAGAGGGACGTATTAAAAAGAGCACAGCTACCTTATCAAATCAGGAGTTCACACATCATGATATATATGTGTTTTTTCTTGAAAGAGGGAATAAACAGTGAAGCAATCATTCCAGCTGTAGCCTGAAGTGCACTGCTGGAGGTCAAATCAAACCGTATTGATGTGTCAGGTAGGTCAGTTTAATTTGGAAGGCTTAGGTTAGTGGAGATGGTATTTTGGGTGAATTAAAGTAAACATTACAGTCTGTTGTGGAAAGGAAGCATTTATACAATATAAGATCATCTTGGATAGTTATACAATATAAGATCATTTTGGATAGCTCTCCAAGAACATCTGTTCCTATAGCACTGAAAGGATCTGGACCTGCTGCTGGACTTTGTAACATGGGATTGAAGTTACTGGTCCTGTCCCGTCAAAGGCTCAGTATTACACAGATTCATCTCTTCTAATTTTGCTTTTTCTACACGTTATGGTAGATAAACTTAAGAACTTTATTCTCTGGGACTTGTTTATTTTGTTTCCCCCCACCCAGCTTCCAGGTGAATTTACTCGTGAGCAGCATGAGTCTATTCTTGAGCACATGTTGCTGACAAGTTTGAGCAGCTTTTTTTGTGTGTCTTAGAAGAGTTTATGAGAGATCATATCCACTCTACCTTTACTAGACTGACCTGTCTTAAATTTTGCTCGGGAAATGCACTCACCTATTCATCTGCCGTTATCCTACTCAGCTTCTCCTGTACTTGTCTGATCTTCCTCCATCAGTGATGCTTTTGTGCTGTTTTATCTGGGGTGGTAACAGTACATCATACAGTGACGTTATCTTCCTAGAAATGCCTTTCTCTAGAAATATCTTCTATGCTCTTCATGGCTTTGTCGTGCTGAGGGCTCATAATTCAGCAGTGATCAGTGGCTCTGCTGAGGTTGTTATCCTTCCTTTAAGTTAATGTATACCAGACTTCCTATCACTGGAGGAACTTGCTGTCAAACTTAATCTCACCTCCATTATTCCACTTCTGAAAGTCATCTTGAGAGATTTCTACTTCCCATCTGATATTTCTCTGCTGCTGTATCACACTGATTTTACCTTCCAGTATGGTGCCACTAGTACATCTCTCTAGGGTCTGTCCTTAACCAGTGCACATGTGAAAACTGCCTTTGCTTTCATGTAGATTTGTACCCTTTCTAAAATTCTTTGTAAACATTTAATGAAGCCTCAGAATGCCCCAGTGGGGCAGGTAGTTTTCCTATCAGTGAATGACTGATAGTGCTCAGAAATAGGGAGCTGGTGACTTGTTCAGCATCATGCCTTGAGTCAGAAATGAGCACTGATGACATAATCCCAAGTCCTCCACTCTGAAAGTCAAATAACAGTGTATACTTTTTATAAAGGAAGCTATCCAAAGGCTTGTGTAAAATGGGGCATATGTCAGTGCAAACTTGAGGCTGGGATCTGGAAAGCCATCTGGAAGATAAATTTAATGGGAACTGAGTTTTCAAAGCTCTTGGGTAGCTTCAGATAGTGAAGCCTGGATATTTTAGCCACTGATACTTTGATGGATATGCTTTCTTGGGGTACTGTACCTGTACTTTTCCTGGGTAGTATTGGAATTCCGGGGTGAGCTTCTCCATTGTTTTGCTTTATGTATTTTTTAAAGATGAGTAGCTCAGGTACAGAATGCCACACTCATCTGTATTTGCTGTTTTAGTGACACTTACCCTGAGGACTTTTGGCAAGATTCGTTTTGAACTTTCTAACTCTTGAGTTGCATGTGTAATATCTCTGGAAAAAAACCCCACCAGATATCCATGTCTGTCCCTGATGCCCCCAATTCTGTTTGTTGTTGTCGTGTTTATTGTGCAGATTAATTTCTGTGCACGGAGTGATTGTGAGCTTAAGTAATAATGTGGAGTGAAATCTCCTAAGTAACCGAGTTACAGGGAGCACATTCCTGAGAAAGTGAATACTAAGCTTTGCATCCGGCTGTGTAACATGGCACCTCCCTTGTAGTTTGGATTAGTATAATTCCCTCTGCTGCCTCTGCACCGCCTTGACTTGCTTCACTTCTCCAGGATCCAAAACATGCATCGTGTTCCCACAGAAGTTGCCACTTTGGGATTTGCACACAGCTTTACCTGTCTGTCCTCTGCAGCCACTCACCCTCCTGCCTCTCAGCCAGGGAGAAAGCACTCCCAACTGTAAGCTTCTTAACCTAAAAAAAAAAAAAAAAATTAAAAAATTGTGCAAATTACCTTTTTGTTTGTTTTGGGTACAGGATAAGACTATCCCAGTTGGGTACAAAGGTTGAGAATAGCATTTCGCCCCAGATAGGATAATCTTTTGATGACAAAGGTTTAAATTTGCAATTAAATTGCTGCACCTTAGCAAATCATAGCTTTGTGTAACTGTTTCTGTGTTGAGAGCATTTGGTCTACAGCAACTGCAAACCTAAAGCCCTTCTCTGTGAGCCAGCAGAAATCAAACTACTTCAGGATTTTGCTGTGGAAGTGCACATACAGGGGGTTACTGTGGCTCCCAGCACGTGGCCAGAACAGGAATCTGTGGGTGAGGTGGATGCCAAGGGTTAGAGTGAATTGTGTTAAGAAAGAGATTTTTTTTTCCTCATTTCCTACTGTTTCACTTGAAACCAGAATAACCCCAAATTAGCTTGTTTGCAGGAGTTTCCTATCAGTCACTGACCTGTGCTTGTTCACAGGTCCTAGGGCAACAAAAATCTAAACAAGAGTGCACCTTTTGTTTTCAGCTATCTGGATCAAATTCCAAAGACTGTAATGTAATCCTAAAGCCCCAAGTCTGGGGATTTTGTTACATTCCCTAATCTCTGCGTGTTCTGTGTGATTCCGTGGCCGCCCAGACCAGCCCTTGGCGTGGGACACGGTGCAGGGCCACGCTGAATTCCCATTAAAGGCAATGGGAACCTTTCCAGTGGGTCACAAACGGAGCCTACAGGGAAGGAATCTGCCCTCTGCACAGTAGCAGCCGTGCTGCTCGAGCTCAGAGCAGGCACAGCGAGGGTGAGGTGGCCTTGAGAGGAAGTTTCTTTGGTGAGATGTCCTAGTATGGTGTGTTTGCATAGCTGGGCATGGTAAAGAGGATTTCTTGGGAGCAGCTTTTAATCTTCGCCGATGTGGAGCGCAAACACTGTTCTGACATCAATCATGCTAATGGCACATGTGTACACAGAGTAACAATCACCTTTTAAATATGGGAATCACAAAGACGTGCTGACAGGAAAATATATTTAAGCAGCTTCCAGTGTGTGCTGTAATAAGTAAACCAGTCATTGTATTCCACAGAGCTGCATGCTTTAAATGCCTAACAGAAAAAAAAAAAAAAAACCAACAAAAACCCAACCCAAAGTGAATCACAGTAATAGAAAAGGAAGTGTTTACATCTCTCAAAACATTCTGTGCAATAATCATTCCTTCTTTATAAATTTGATTTCGGCAAATTTGAATCCAAATGAGATGAAGTTTGAAACATAAGCTTTCATGGTAAGGTACAATTCGGTGTGTAATCTTTTGCAGGTGGCTGTTATTCGTTTATTATTTGTATTTCCATATTGCTTAGCAACCCCAGTCCTGGACCAGGACCTCGCTGCTGTAAGTGCTCTGCTAACATCAGCAGAGTGGATGGTTGCTGCCTTGGAGAATGCACTGTTTTGTAGTGAAGCCAAAAGTAAACTAATGGTTTCTCATTCTGTCCTCTCTGAATGAGAAAAGATGAAGGCCGACTGATATTTAGCTATGGGATTATGAGTATAACTCTTAAATTACTGAATCAACAAAAATATTTGGGGGCCTGTCAAACGTGCAGGCTCAAGTATGTGTAGTTTTCCCAGATTTTGTGTCCTGATGGCTAAAATGGGGAGTGCAGCCTCCGAGAAGGAGGTGCAGGCAGGATTGCTGCTCTCTGGGTAACCATTTGCTGACAGAGCTGCTCATGCGGGCAAATAACTACTCATGCTTTGCACATCCCTGCAATTAAAGAGGAACAGCCTACCCTGCATTGTTAAGTACTTACTAATACCTTCCCTGTGAGTGGCACAGCACCTGTATCTTCAGACAATCAATGCACACCACGCTGCATGCATTTACCAGGCAAGTTATGTAAGTCAACATTTGCGAATCTGTATCCGAGTCCTCATTTCACCTCTTAAGTAGGAACGTCTTGATGTTTCAAGGGTTTGCAGAAAGCAGTTAATACTTTCATTTGAGAGCTGGAAAGCTGGAAAAAGTAGACTAACTTTTAGCCTCAAAAGTCCTTTCATCAGCAGATTCCAAGCTCTGACACAGCTGTGCCTGAGCATTTGGGAGCAGGGATTGCTGCTGTGGGGCAAAGAGGAGCCGCTGAGCATTGGCAGCTTCTGTTTGTCCATCATGGCCAAGCTCTCACATGGTGAGGTTTGTATGTCTGCTTCAAACCCTCCCTCTAGTCCTGCAGCAGCCCTGCTTTAGGTAGGAAACATGATTGTCTGACACTAGACGAGGGTTTGGGCGCTAAACTGGTAAAAACCAAAACTTGAGCGGTGTTAAAATGCACCGGGAGGTCCTCTGGAGCCATTTTCAGTGCTGTTACTAGAATGTGTTTGGCTCAGAAGTGGTGAGAATTTGCTGCTCCCTGACAGGGCCCAGATGCCACAGGGGACCAGGCCATGGCCAAGTGCCTCAGGACAGCTGTCTCAGGACGTCGGTGGCTTGCATATGGTGGCATATTTTAATAGCAGGTTCTTGTGCACGGAGGTCACACAGGGGAACCACGTGAAATGCCTTTGTATCAAGAGGTTAAAAACAACTTATGTTAACTCTGGATGCCAGCCAAAGTTACCCAGCTGTTTGGCTGAGACTGGGAGCTGACAGACCAAAAAAAGGGCACATGCAATTAAAATGTCACCTTCTGGAGAGACAGAGAGAGAGGAAGGGGTGGCCATCAATGAAACCAAAGTGAGGCAGGTTTGATGCAGCAAATGGCTTGGAAGAAGGTGGACCAAGTGTGAACACGTTCAGCTTCCCTCAGAGTGCCCTGGGAGATGAGACAAACCTTCCTGTGATGTAATGGTGTGTGCTGGGATGTTCCTGGTAACAAAGGACACTGTAAGCTTTAGTTGCTGGAGCTGTGTGGCTGCACTGTCACTAAGTGAACTTAACCTTTTTGACTAAGGATGAGAAATACCT
Source organism: Manacus vitellinus (assembly GCF_001715985.3). Lineage (NCBI taxonomy): Eukaryota > Metazoa > Chordata > Aves > Passeriformes > Pipridae > Manacus > Manacus vitellinus. Next base: position 10,545,173 of record NW_021939546.1, read on the forward strand.
GATGTAGAATTTACCTTTTTTGCAGGGCTGGTGACAAGTAAAAGATTATTTAAAAGTGTTCGATGTATTATAGTTCCCAAAGCCATGAGCTTCTATATTTCATTTCACCAGATATGAGTACAGTAATTGCCATTTTGTACACAACCCTTCTTAATTTCTAAATAGTCTTCTAGTCACAGGTCAATAATTGCTCTGTAAATGCCAAATATTTGGTCTCTGAATGCAATGGCCCATGCTTCTAGTTTGAGTTTTCTCCAACTTTACTCTCCCTTTCTCCTTTCTGCCCACAAAAATCATGTTGCCTGCATGGGAGCATGTTTTGTTGGTAAACTTCCCCTTCTAGTGGTCTAACAAGTTGAACAAACTTGTTGAGAAAAGTCTCTACCCAAATGCAAAGAAGTTAATCTCTAAACTCTCCCAGCAGGAATACTGAAGCCGGTGAAATAGTCCGTTTGGATCAGTCTCCTCTGTCAATAAACGGTTCTGCTGAGAGCTTTCCAATGCCTGGCTTCATCAGTAGGTGGTTTTCACAAGTGCTCTTCTAATAAAGTGTCATCTTTTTCAACCCTGACGTCATTGCCAGTGGACATGTTGCATCTTCTCGCCTCGAACAGAGGCCCTGCTGCCTTTTTTGAGAGGGTGTTAATGCTACTCACTGAGATGGAAGGAGGGGGAAGGTTTTTCTCAGTACTGATGCCTTAGGAGGAGAGGGTCTGTTTTTGTAAGGTTGTAAATGAAACAACGTGGCTGCAGCTTGGTTTGCAGTAGGTTAAAAAGAAAAATAAGTTAGAACAAGTTGAAGCAGGCCCCTGCTAATTTATTTCTAATCATTAGGAATGGTCATACAGTTTTAAAGCCAGAAAGAATCATTGCCTTTCTTCATATCCTCACCCTCTGATTTTCACAGCCTGCCTACTGCTCTGCTTGAGCTTTGGCATCTTGTTTTGGACACAGCCCTCACAACCTGACCTACAGATGCTGCAGTTTTCCACTTCTGTTCTCATGCTCTGCCTTAAGTTGTAAATATTGTGTGGGTACGTGCTACATGAAGACCACTGCATTTAGAAACCTGGAGACTTTAACAACATGTAGGTTTAAACCTGGGCTGGAGAGGTAATAATACATCATTTTTCTAGCCTACCTGAAATGCTAAGTTAAAGCAAATTTCCATTTGTTGTGGGATTTTTGGTTTACTTTGTTTTTTAATAGCATTACTATTTTTATTATTAGAAATTAAAGTAGTAGCCTCAGATTTAGAGGTTTTTTCTTCCTCAACAAACTCCATTCTGCCCCAAGTTTTTTTGCTATTACATTGTAAGATTAATAAAATCCCCTGGAACCTTCAATTACTGCAATTTGTGGAGATTTCTGTTTTTCTGCAGGTCTGCAATCACCAGAGACAGCCATTTCTGCCTTTGTATGTACAAGAGCAAATGACTGGAGTCAGGAGCCGATCAGTCTAATGTTATCTGACAATGGGCGTGTGGGATTTTCCAGCACTGAAATCAGTGAACTATTCAAAGTTGCTGCACCAGCCCCTGTCTTTCTTTCTCAAATTAGAGCTTTACAGGGTCAAAAGAAACTTGTGGAACTTGGGACATGACTCCCAAAGAGGCGAGGTGCTGCCTGACTTTGCCTCTCTGCAGGGCAGCATCTCTCAGCTGTGGATCCAGGAGCAGGGAGGGAGGGGAGGAGGAAGGGAGCTGTGGCTCCCAGCTTTGCCCTGCTGCTGGTCACATCTCTCAGGGTATTAATTTTTGCTCCTGTGCTGTGGGTTGTTGCAGATTTGCCTGTCGTGGGGCTTAGGGGCTCCCACGTTATCAGCTGTGGGACCGGACACGACTCTTTCATCCACTCTGTGCTGGCTCTGGTGTTACTTTTCCCAGACATGGACTTGAGGTAACACTTCTCTCCTACACAGTTCTGTAGGAAAGGCTGTCCCCTCACATGCTGCTTGGAAAACACAAGGTTCAGTAAAAATACTGGGCTTTTTAATGTGTTCTCTCTCAGTAGTCTAAGGCGTTATTTCTCATATAACCAGCTTTTTTTTTTTTTAATATGCCTTTATATCAGCATTGTCCCTTTAGAAAAGGCCTTTTAACTTTGGTGACAGCTTGGATGGTGTTCCATGTGACGTGGTGAACGGAGGGACCATCGTACAATGGGCTCGCTCTGGTTTGCTCAAACTATAAACAGCATGTAAGGGAAAACTTTTTTGCCTTCCATTCTCTGTGTAGTGTTTTGATATTAGTAGCTGACAGATTTCCACTTCTTAGCATTTGTTATCTGCTTTGTATATGCCATTTGTTATCTGTTTTGTATATGACAACAGCATAAAGCTTTTCTTGTACATATTTTTAATAAAAAAGCCAAAATGTTTGAAAGCTAAAATGGATATTACTTTTCCCATGGAGTACACAACCTTCTTTTGATAGCCCAAACCTTTGATAAAGTGTGTTGTAAGCTAGGCACTGTATTCAGAAAGCAGTTAAGTGTTGGTGGTGGGCCTGTTTTCTTTATAACAGCCGAGCATTTTACTCTCAGAAACATAGTGAGAAACAGTTATAATTACAGATAGTGCGAGGTGCAACATTCAGCCTGTGATTCAGTCCTGGACTTTTTCAGAATCACAGTGCTGCGGTTTGGTGTCTGGCTTCATTCTGTCAGAAGGACTGAGGGGCAGATCAGGAGCTGTGGACGCGAGGCTGTGCTGTGGAGCCCTGTGACAGCTGCTCATCGAGAGCAGTACGGCTAGAAGAGAACCCTGTCCTTTGAGCCCCATCCTTTATCCCGAGCACTGTCCTTTATCCCGGCTCCTGGCGCTGAGGAAACACCTCATGACAGAGCTGCTGTTGCTGCAGAGGTTTTGCAATCTGCTTGTGAGGTAATGGCACAAGGGGCAGAGGAAGGAAGCTCCCGCACCTGGGGACAGGGTTATCTCCCGATCAAAGCCATTAGCGGTGGTTACCGCGCTCTGGCAGCCAAACCACTGGCAGCGTTTGTGGAGCTCTCCTGATAGTTTGGAAAGGCTTTGAAAGTGAAGGCACGACCCCGGCGTTTGATGCTGTAGGGAAGGGCAAACCAAACCAGCGTGCTGCTGGTCGTGAACTCCTGCGAACTCCTCTTTCTCACTCTGATGTTTGTCTTAGAGGCCCTGGGCTAGAACATTGCTGTGGCATTTCACCTCCTGGCCCGGAGCCCATCGCGATGCCGGTGTATAACCTTGCATAACTGAGCCTTGTTATGAATGACTGGAGAAAGTGCCATTACAGATCTGCTTCTGCCGGGGGCACTCCCCAAAACAGCTCACAACAACACCCCGTGTCTAAAAAAAAACCCAGGCACTGCATGAGTTCTCAGAGCCTTTGGTATGCTGATATTACAGCAAGATTCGGTGCTGCACATGACCCACTTACAGCCTGGTAAAGTTTTCAGTTTTGCTTTTTTCACGCAGAGATCCACACTTTCCCCTATGCTGTCCATTTTTAAAGTCCATGCCGATTAAAACAAAAAAAGAAAAGACACAAAAAGATTTCTCTATAGCTGTAGTATATGTCCTCTCGTAAATCCCCGTGTCATTATGATTTTCACATTGGCCTGTTCTTGCTTGTCTTTGTTATTTTGCCTCTCTGTGGGTATTGCCAGTTCTCACACTCCCTGTCCTTAGCAGCTGAGGTGACTCTCATGTGCACCCATCTTAGTGCACCCCTGTCTCTGTTTTGTTACTGATATCTGTGGATTATGCATGAGAATGCCTTTATGTTACAGAAAGAAAATAACGAACAGGAAGGAAATAATGAATTTAAAAGGAGAAGTGCTGAAACTGCTTGTAGTGAAAGTTTTCCCAGCAGCGTAGTGTAGATTGAGCCACGGCGGCAGGAAGAAACTGCCAGTGGGAGAGCTAGAAAGTGTTCTTCCTTTGTAAACAAACTGCTGAAACTCCTCTCTGCAATGTGTTTATGCCCTCTGTGAGAGATAGGCATCTGTTCACGTAACCCTTGGCGCTAATCGGAAAATCGGGATCTGCTTATCAGCTCCGCTCTCCCTGCGCTCGCTCGCCCTCCCGCTCCCTCGGCTCCTCTGTTCGTGCCGCTGCTGCTCTGGGAGGGAGAGGCGAAGTTGGTGCAGCGTGAGACTCTTGCTGAGCTGATCAAGCTCTTCATCTGGGTGTGCTGCTGGAGCCCTGTTTTCGGGGCAGTGTGGGATCCCCTCCCTGGACCTTATTCCCATGAGATCCTGGCCCCTGGCTGTGGCAGCAGGGGCTGCCTGCGGCACCAAGAGCTCTGAAGGTACCGGCAACAGACCAGCTCGGTTCAGTGTAAGAGCTCCATTGAGCTCCCATTTCGTGACAGCCTCTCTTATCTCACAGCACTGCTCCTCAACAAAACGATGCACTGCTGAAATAACTCCCCCCTCCCGCCCCATGCACTTTTTTCTATAAGATGCCCATTTTATACATCTTTTCAACTTCAAGTAGTGTGGTGTTATCAAGATTTAGCACACACATCACATGCCCTGCGTGACTTAGAGCACGGGATGTAATCTAAGTGCTGCACCGCAAGTTATGAATTTGCTAATTAGCACCTATCCTTGGCATAGACTTCTGGTTAGTGAGGAAATCCCGTAACCTTTCTGCCTGGAACTGCTCTTTAAACAAGGATGCTAATCTTTATGGACCTGATGGGTATGCTATGCCAATTCTCCAGTTAAGATTTTCAAAGCACTTTGAAGATGAAAAATGCTGAGTATTATTGGCCTTTTATCTAAAAAAGACATTTTAAAACATGAAGCTGGGGAAAGATCTGCATAAATTAACACATGTTGATTATGCTCTATCTTTCCTTTTCATCTGAATGTATTAAGTAGCAAGAGAACTGTGAGAATTTGTATCTTTCCTTTTCATCTGAATTTATTAAACAGTAAAAGGACTCTGTGAATTAGTAATCTAATTTGAACATCAAACCAAAGGCAAAATTCTTGCTAATCCATCTTGCGGATCTCTCATCAGCAGTAGAGTTTTCTTGCATATCTCAGGTTGAAGAATGAAATTTCTGGCTCAGGTCATGATACTTTCTGGATTGATGAGACTTCAATAAAGAAATATTTTCCCAATTCAACCTGGAAGGTCAGTAACAACTCTACTTTGCAGTGAAAAAAATGATGAGCATCAGTCCAAGCCCAAGTTGCTCACACAAATCAGTAATGTTGAACCAGGTAGTTTTCACTGATTTCAGAAGGGAGCTCTGATTTAGAAACTCTGTGATTTTCTTGTAATTTAATAGAGTAACATTAGTTCAGTCATATAAACTTTTTTCTTCAGTAAATGTGCATGATAATGATAACTTTTTGCACTTTATGAAATTTAATTCACACTTCCAAGATCTTTTCAATTTTGAACTGCAAGATAGTATTACATTTGCTGTGGGGTTTTTTTTTGGTTGGTTGGTTGGTTTTTTTTAGGTTTGTTTGTTTGTTTGTTTGTGGTTTGGGGGGGGTTGTTTGTTTGTTTGTTTTTATTATTTATTTCCCAAATGTGAATTTCTGGAGAAACAGATATTGCTAATTTTAATAGAGGTGATATAGCACAAGAGCTAGTAAAGGGTTATGTCTTGGCTTCAGGGTTCAAGAACGTTGCAGCTGAAAAACTATCTTTTTTTTCCACTCTCCAGTTTCCAGTTTCAGGGTGAGGGGGTGTTATGGATGTTTGGTGAAAATCTTTGAGGAATTTTAAAACTTCTCAATGAAAGACTATACCAAGATGTCGTGAGTGGACACATGTTCCTGATGATCTGGCAGAGGAAAAGCAAGTTCCCAGCTCCTTTAAGAGAAGTCCCAGAAGTTAGGATCTCTCCAGCTTGATGCTGATTTCAGCAGCAGATATTTGATTTTAGGTTGCCAACAACTGAAATGAGAAAAAAATGAGAGTGTTGTGGTTTGCTGCTTTTGTTTTGAAGTGTTGCAGATTAAAAGAAAAAAAAAATTGAAAAAACCCCAAACCACAAACAACAAACTAGTCTTTGAAATGGTAGAACCTTCTTTTACCAATAAACTTTTATCCAGACATCATTGCCACCAGTTTTCCTGTTGCCAGGAAGACTGGCTGCAGAAAAGGTGTCTATGATGGTGCTTTAGGTCAAGGGGCTGCCCAAGCAGCCAGAACATCATTCCAGATTCTTCATCCTCAGTTTCCTGCATCTGAGACCTTGAGGTGCCAATACACATCCTAATATCCTCTTAGCAATGTGATATTTGTCTGACAGTGCCACTCAGAAGAGGTACATTTGCTCTGCTCTGAAGTTCTTTTTTATATTATTTTCAAGTAATTTCCTCATTGTACTGTGGCGAAATGTTCTGGATGGAGGTACCTCTGTACTGTGGAATAAAAATTAAACCCCATCTTTTTAGTAGAGTTGAAAGTCCTTGGTAGTCACTGGAGTAGCTCTAAAGCTCATCTGCCAGTCAGTTTGGTGTTCAAGTAATTAAAGAGGTCAGGCACAAAAATATCGTGTACCTGGAGCTTTGCCAACCTCTTTCTCCCATCTCTTATCATGCTTGTCCATTTGGGATTCTTCCACAGGCTTTGTTATATTCATCGTGTAGATTAGTGGTCTGCAACTATTAACAACAAACTTTGATGCTACAGAGTGGGAATTGCTTGAATAAACAATTTCACAAGTAAATGGAGTCACAGCTCTGAACCAAGAGAGCTCCAAACTTGTTTTAATTTACAGAGGTCAAAAAGTAAATGGGATTGTTGCTTGGGGAGGTAACTTGAGGAGAACATGCAGTGTTCCCTCACAACAAAGGGATGAAGGGCAAAAGATTTGATTGACTTCTGGAGTTTGGTTTTAATTGGCTTTATTCCATCACCAGCACAGCGGACAACCCGTGCAAGCAGAGGAGGGATGCTCGTAGGTAAAGGTACATTTTTTTGCCCTTTCTTACCTGTTCAGAGCAGTTCAATATGAATCCTCCACAAGGGAAAAGCAGGAGAATTTGCTCCAGAGAACAGGGGACATGGAACAAGTCTGGGGCACTTGTTTCTGCTCAGTTTTCTTGAGCATCTCTTTTCCAGATGCCCCACAGCTGCTTCCAAGAAAGCTACTTGCTTGTAGTCTGGATTATTTGTGCAGAGGAGTGGAATTCCATTTCCAGACATTTTTAATTGCAGAAGCCTGTCACTTCCAGTAGGGTTTACTGAGTATTTCCTGAGAGATTTAACAGGAAATAGGGAGATGAGTTAAGTATCTGTAAAACAACTGAGGGTAGCACTGTTCAGTCTGGATTTACTCACAGTCACTCTCGGTTGCCAACGGTAACAGGGCTATTTCTGCCTGTTTGTCAACCCTTTCCCTCCTGCCCCAGCTGTCCCTGGGAGGTGGGATGGAGTGAGCAGACAGCCTGCACTGCTGCTCCTCTGCCAGCCTGTGTCAGATGGGAGCAGGAGACCAGAGACTAGGGAATAATGTGGAGAAGGCCCAGTGGTGTTTTGTGGAAGGGGTCACAGAGCATGGGGGGGGGCTATTGGGATTACTGGAGGGGCACAGGGAAGGTACAGCAAGCACAGAGCAGGCTTCCTTTGAGCTCAGCTGCTGGTGGAATCATTTAATCCCAGGATTATTTTCTTCTCAGAGCTGTTGAGAATAATGGAAAAAGTCTATCACCAGCTTTCCTCCCAACCCAGGCAGCTTCCCACCAATTCACTTCATCCACTCAGCACGAGTCAGTGATCAGAAACTTCTCTTCAGTAGGATTCCTGACTATTGCAGAAAGCTCCTCTACCTCCATGCTTTGTGTTCACTGATAAAGAGAATTTGGCTCTGCATCCTGATATGCACCCTCCCCTTTTTATCCTCACATAGCTCTGCCTTCTGCAGCTGAGCATGAGCCAACACCTCATCCAGGGTGTTAATAAGCTTCACCCTCAGCAGTCAGTGGGTCCCGGGGGCAGGTGCAGATTTCAAGAGGGAGCCTCAGCTTTGCTCTGTCAAACGAGAGGCTGTGCCTGTCCCCACCGTGCAGCCTGACCCCACCGCCCTGCTTCCCGGGGACCACACGTGGCCCTTACCCTCATGGCACAAGAAAAGCTCCTCAGACACATGCCCTGCCCTGCCTGCATCGCTCTGATTTCTGAATGAGCTGTGAAATATCGTGTGTGCTCTTCCTGTGGATAATTAAAGGCGACACAGATGGCGATGCCTGCGATGTTTTCCGTAAGTCACAGCACGGAACAGAAAATGAAGTGATAGTTTTAGGTGGTGGCACATGTAGCTTCAGGTGTTTGTTTAATATTCAGCGTTCATGCTCGGTGAGAGCTGGGATGTGCTTTCAAATGTTGCTCCATGGCTGTGCATCACTGAACATTTTTTTTCTTGTTTTACCTTTTCGGGGCCTGACAGATGGTGATGTTTAGATTAAAAGTAATTTCTTTATTAAGCAAACCCCCGTGTTGTCAGTGATTTTTAACAGGAGCTTCATTTGTTGAAACAAGACAGTTGTGTAGCTGAAGTGTCTGAAATGGATGGAGGGCTTTAGAAAGACACCTAAGAGAAACTCAGTGTCTGAAGAGTGGGTAGTGATTGTCACATCCTGGGGCTGGCAGATCCAGCTTCTGTGCCTTCAGTGTTGTGAGTGAGACCTCAGGGGCATCATGAAGCCTTCCTTTCCAAAAGTCTCTGTTTTTTGCATTCCTAAACATGGATGAGGGTCCAGCAATATGCAAAGGGAATTTTGGACATACTAAAAGTAGGCTATTTTTCTGTACAGTTTTTCACCCAGGTATTTCATTGTATTGACCCTGTATCGTATGAAATAGGTGCTATAAGCAGCTTATTCATGGAGTAAAGGCCAGACCAGAGAAGGATCTAACTTCTGTCTAAGGGTTAGACCAGCTTCTGACTTGTGGTGAGGCACTGTCACCAAATCTTGGGAGCTTTGTTGAACTTAAATCACGTCCCTCAGCAAACAGGGATACCCGGTAGGGTTCTGATGGGCAGGAGGTGGAGAATCAGAAACAGGAAGAGAGGTTTGCCATCAGTTAGAGTGCCATCCCGTGCCTGTGGAGTAGGTGACAGCTGGATGGAGCCGTGGATGGGGTCCTCAGAGTCACTTCTGCCACTGCTGCGGCATTCCTGTCTTCACATCTGACAGTCGTTCAGCAAGTTCCTGGAGGGAACCAAAATGCCTGCAGGTCCTGCCCCCTGTGGGCACTGAGCAGTGTGCTGTGCCTGGTCTGACAGTGCAGACTGCAGCTCTGTCTGCCAGCAGACTGCCCCGGCTGGCTCTGGGTTTCTGTACGAGGGAGATGGGTACTGGGGGACTCCACATACTGTTTGTAACACCAAACACATTTTATGGACTAAAAACATAATGTCTAGTTAGTTAGCCTTGAGTCTTCCACTCAGCACTGTGCTGTAACATGTTCTGCTTGGGAATAAAAATGACAGTCAAAGTAAAACAAATTTTAATTCTGCCACTGAAAGCCACATTTGGAGATTTTTTTTTTCTCTCAGGTTCCTATGGGAAGGTAGATAAACGTTCAAAAAATGAAAATACACTCTCACTGAAATTATTCTGCTTTTGGGGTCACATTTTAATCAAAACCATACCTGCCTTCAGGAAAAAAAAAGGAAGTAAAACTGATTGAATTTAATAACTAAAAGAACATAAACTGTCTGCTTTGAAATGTATAATCTCACATGACATTTATTTCATAATGTGATCAAATCATATATGTTGTTATGGGGACAGTCTTTATTAAAAATGCCATTTATTTTAACAACTACAATAAAAAGAAACCCATACTTTTTTACTGTGGTGGAGGAAAAAACTACTATTAGTCTGCTTTCAGCTAAATGAAAACATCTTTCAAGATTTGTTCTAAAATATTTAAATAAAGTGCTATGGAATTTATTCATTTGCTGCCTTCCAGCATGAATTAAATTATCTTAAATACAATAAATGATATAGAAGAATTTGTTTTGGTTAGGCATATCCTTTGCTGATGAAGAATAAGATCGTTTCAATATAACATTTTAATATAGGCCTGTAATTATGTCATCGAAAGCCCAGTTGGATCAGAGTGAAGCACAGAGTGAGCTCTCCAGCTGCAGCCAGAGCTTCCTAAAGGCACCAAAGGGGAACTGCCAGTACATGTCCCCATTGAAAAGGGAATGACTGGGAGACCAGGAAGCACAGTGGGGTGAAATGCGTGGCCTGGCACTGTGCAGTGATTTGGGGAAGGGGAGGGGTGGATTGGCTTCCTTACCATGTGGGATGGTGATGGGGAGGACAAATACATGTTCTTCCATGGGAGTTCATGGAGCAGATGCCTCATTGGCAGGAACATGTTGTGCCATGACAACCAGATGTGTCCAAAGGAGGGTGATGTTGCTTTACTTGAGCTTCCCTCTGTGCTTCCCTGGAGCAGAGCGTTTTCACAACAGCTCCAACCTAGAGGCTCTGTGCTGTGGTTTGCCCTACGGTGTCTGAATACCCTAATTTCCCACTTCTGGTTGATCAGAACTAGTACAGGGATGTACTGAAGGAATGCTCTTCAGAGAGACAAGGCATGGGCCAAAAAACACATCATAGTGTCTGAAACGTGATCTGGAAGACTAGGAATGATGGGACTTGCTTAGTCCTCGGCTGGGAGAGCTCTTGGGAGTACTGGGAATGGGTGCCTCCCCTTTGTTCAGCTGGCAGCCTTTCATCTCTGCCCTGCAGACTGGCTCTTCTCTCCTCTTATCCCAGCCTTAATAACACCAGGACCTGGGGAAATGTACAATATTGCTTTATTGCAGCTGCCAGTGAGGCAGGAGCTGTGGACTGTGCAGGGCACCACCAGAGCAGAGGCTCCACATCTCCTGTGCAGGTACCTCAGGTACTCAGCTGAGCTAATACAGAGATGCTGTGCAGGCTTGTGGGCACTGTGGTTCTGTGGGATGCTCACAAAACTCTCTACCCTCCCAGCTGACCCCTTCTAGGTCATGTTATTTGACCATTCATATAACCTAAAGTGCCCACAGAGAGCAAACTGTTTCCCTTCCCCGAGGCTTCCCTAGAAGTATATGCTCATGTTTTGTTTGCTTGTGTGTTTTTTCTCTTGTTTGGTTTTTCTTTAGGTTCGGTTTTGTTTGGGTTTTTTTGTGGATGCTTTATCCGCTGTAGTGTTTATGCTGTCCCAAAAGTAATAGAGCTCAGCTTGGCTTTCCACTCACTTCCCTGGGACTTCTCTAGCAATGTCCTGTGAGGTTTACTCTGACAGTCCCTGCAGTCTCCTGGAGCACAGAGGGGCATGGACTGAATTGATTCTTGGCAAAGAAATTAATTGTAAATGGCATTAGAGACTTCAGGATGAAACGCTACAACCAAGCTTCTTTCTGAAGTGCCTAAGAAAATGCTGAACTGTACTTTGGGTCTGAAAGTCAATGAATAGTTAATGCAGTTCCATGACAGCAAGTGATGTTAAGGTCAACAGTGTTCAACCAAACAAAACTGTGACTCTCTCATCTGAAAATCCAGAGGTTTAAGGATCAGTCTTAGCTAAATATAGTTCCCAATGATGTTTACTGCATATCTAACTATCACTCTAATCAACAGCCTCTCAGATCTGTTATAGATGGAGAATTAGGTCTAGGCATGATAAACAAATCTGTGATTACATACACACCCAGAACTCATCCAGTTTCTCAACAGGAAGTAAGATTCTTGGTCATCAAAGGGGACGTATTTGCCATATATTATCTGTAAGAGTCTGTTTCAAGAAATAAAAAGCATGGTAGAAATATTCTTTGAAAGTATAAAGGTACCAGAGGGGCAGAGTGATGCTCTGGAGTGGAAGTGTTTTAGAGTGAATCATGGTTGTGCAACTAGTTTACCTAAACTCATTTTAAATCAGCAGAGTGACAGGCCCAGAACACTAAGTGATGAAGGATTGCTCCGTGATGCTGTTGGAGGCATCGGGTTGGACTGTGTGCAATCATTTCCTTCTAAATTGGTTGTAGTCCCCTTTCAAATTGTCAGAGTAGTTTTCTTCTGCTTCGTTGCACTTGAGAAGCAGGTAGACAGCAAGCTGCTCAGCCTGGTTTGATCCACACGCTGCTGTTCAATGGAAAGAGCAAATCAAACTGGAAAGGCTTTCTGGTGAGGCTGCAGTGCTGCCTGTTCCATGGATGGATCAACAACAGCGAGCTGCTGGCAACCTGGACAGGAGGACATCTCTAGTTTTGTCTTTCTTACGGCATATTAAAGAAGGCAGTGATAAATTTAGCTCCTCAGTGCCAAGAATGGCAAGTGTCAGTGTGACACTTGAATACAAAATGTATAAACTCGGCCGTCACTGCATGAAACCTCAATTTATTGGTTTTGGAGCACAGAGTGGTCTAGTTCTTGAAGTATGGATTTCATTTGATCTAGGTTTGATCTCGCTTTGGGAATGAATTTCCACAGGCCTTCTTTCCACAGGCCACCTGAATTTCCCATCAACCATCCCTTGTGTTCCCCCATCTGAGAAAGGGGGAAAAAGAACAACCTGGCAAGGCTGTGGGGCACAATTCACGAAAGTCTGCAAAATCTTGATTTCTTGCATGCAGTATGAGAAGCATATGTAACTTTTGTCAAGGTATTCCTGTGCTCTCTTGCTGCACTATGCAATGGCACAGAAGATACCAACGTGCTCTATGTGTTTGTTACCTGCAGAGATTCCTTTGCAAGGACGAGCGCTGGCTTATTTGGAAAGTCACCCGAGGTTTAGGCCATAGGTTGTGAAACAAAATGAGAATGGAAAGAGAACATTTCTTGTCAAATGGATTTGTGTTCTCTCATAATGAGAAATCAGCATCCTGCAAAATGAATTTGCAGAGAAATTCCTTGGAGCTGTTCCCTACCTTGATCCCAGTGAAAGCTTAGCCTGATTTAAGAAAAGGGCACCCAGGCAGTAATTTGAATGGCACCTCTGCAAAGCTCCTTTCATCATTGAGTCTTACAGCGTGCCTCAAAGTTATGACACGAGCTGTACAAGGCATCCAGGCACATCAAGTGTGGTCATGCAGAGTGGTTGGTGATATCTTTGAGGCTTTTCACTTGTCACTTTTCTCAATGTCAGTCTCGGTGGATAGTAAACTCTCCCTGCCTCTGAAGGAACCATGCAGAAACTGTGGCTCCTGATGCAGTCAGATGCTAGAAAGGATGTGCACATCAGTGATGGTCTTGCTTATCTCCTCTTTCTCTGTAACAGCTTGGCACAAAATGTTTTTTGAGCACCTCTGTCCTTCATGAGACCAGTGGACTTTGGTGCACATACGTGATACTTGGATTTTTTTGCATACTGTGGTAGTCCTGCTCTGTTTTTTCCCACATGTGGGAACAAGGCACGCTCAGTTAAGGAAGGCACAGGCATTGCAAGGAGCCCACTGGGTTTATATACTCCCCAGCTCCAGTGCAAACTGTGTAATCAGCTTCTAATTTTGAATGTACTTTCCTTAACGACGCAGTGTGCTTGGAGATGGATGTGTGTGCTGGAGGACTCAGATGCAACGTCTGGAGGAGCAGGGAGGTCAGCTCCATCAGCAGGAGCTGACACAATGATAGAGGAGGAAGAAATGACACAGCAGTGTGGGGAGAGAGAGTGGAGGCCAAGAGACTGGCACAGCACCTGCTCTGCTGTGTGGTGCTGCTGGAAGAGACCAGGTGTTTGGAGGTGGAAGGCATTTGTGTGTGTCAGGTGGGGATCCTGTGCTTTCAGAGGAGGCTGAGATTTGCTCCTTGCTGTCTGTCTTGCAACCTGACACTGATGGCTCAGAAGCTGCCCTGGAACTGGAGAATGGAAAGAGTGGTGAAGGGAGGGTGGGCTCCTTATAAGGGAGGGAGTCTCCCAGCTTCTCTCCCAGCTTTTCTCCCATTAGCCACATGCTGGGGAAGCAGCTCTGGAGGGGAATCCATCTCTGGGCAAAGAGGCAACTGCAGGGAGCACAGGCCAGGCAATGGAAAGGAGTGTGGTGAAAGGGAAGAGGAGGGAGAGGGTCCCCACAGGCAGGGCTTAGAGTTGAGTCTTATTTTGACATGGGTTTTGAGCACGTCCTGAGTATATGTGGAAGTACCGCCCTGCCACGCTGCTGCTCCTTGACTCTGGGCTCTGTTAACTCCTCTTCCGCAACTCCACGTGGACTTCCAGTTACAGATGCTGTGACTGAGAGGCAGCACAGAGCAAGACCTGTAAACCCTGTGCCCAGGAGAGGCAGAGCTGGGCTGAGCCACAGCCTCAGGGCACAGACTTTGTCCCTGTAACCACAGCCCCGTGTGCCATAGGGCACAGAGACAAAAGCCAAGCCCTGGGGCACCATCACCGCTTCCCCAGTCGGAGCAGGATGGACAGTCCCTGCTTGGAAACGGGCACAGAAGCTTTCTGGCTTGGAAAAGGAGGCTCCAAATCTAGTTAAACCAGATCATGTCAGTGCCAGGTTAGGAAGCCTTCCACTGCTCTGCAGCACCAGTATTTCCCTCATGCTGTTTCCTGGTGGTGATGAGGCTTCCTTTCTCTAACACTTTATACAAATACAAAATGTGGGAAAGAAACAAAATGACACATAATTCTTGCCATAGAATAGAATAGGGCTGGATTTTCATTTAAAATCCCTCTACCCACAGATCCAGTGAATTGCAATGGCACAAAATTGTTAAATTGCTTTACATTTGGGAAACCTCAGTTCATAAAAAATTGCTAACAATTTATTTTTGTACTATATGGTTGACATCCCTTTCTCTCTCTCTCCCTTTCTTTCTCTCTCCTCTCACTCTCTGCTGGTTATATGTTGATTTTTTTCACTGCATGTCTGCTGAGATTCCAAGAAAAACCCAAGTGTGTCATACAACATTGCTTTCTGATTTGCAAGTTAAATAGTTTACATAGGCAAAAATGTGGAGCAATTGGAATATTCCCTACCCAAACACTTAGGGACTCAAACTGCACATTTTAGCCTGGCAGGCCTCCACTGATATTTTTAGCTAGAAAAAAAACATTTTGAAGTAACAAGGAAAGACAGATCAGATCTAGGGGGGGGGAAAGTTGAACCACCATAGGACATTTTTGTGAATGTTGTAGTTTTGGTGTTAGTTTACATCTTGCCCTGTGTGTACAGGAGTGCAGCACACATAGACTTTGGAAGTTTAGGCCCTTCTGAAATGCCTGTTCCCGAGATGGGGTTAGCCTTCTTGCTGATTGATTTAGTCTTCTGGAAACAGGCAAACCATCAGGAGCTTTCTGCTCAGAGAGATTAGCATTCATAGCCTGCTGTTTTTTAATTAAAAAAGCCATTTAAATACAAGGGTTGGGGTTTCTGCCAGCAACCATTAAAAATACTTGTTTTGTAATTATCCCCCAACCCCTTTTTCTATTTAATTCTTTCTCTCTTTTTTTTTCTTCTTCTTTTTCTTTTTGTTTCTCTTAAATCCTCGACAGATTCTCCCTGTTTCATCTACCTGCTCTTGTGGCATTGTACCTCCCGCTAAGGTTAGCAGCTGGCTGTAAATCTCATGCCAGCCCTGCTGCAAGCAGCTGGCAGGAGGTGTGGGAAGGATGTGTTCAGCATCCGTTTTCCAGTGACAGTTTATCTCCTGCCTCCTGTTTGTAGGATTAGGGGCACAAGCCCAGCTTTGTCGTGACTGCAGGACCTCAGGGGCATCATCCCACCTGGAATTCCCCCAGTGTAAACATGTCACTGTTTGCACACACAGGAAGGGTACGTGCTGTGGGTGGGACGTACTATGGGTGGAACCTTAAACAGGTATTAGTGTGCCAGGTAGCCAAGGTGTGTGAACTGTGCTGTGTGTATCTCTGCTTGTCTCCCGTATGGAGATTGGCTTGTAGAGACTTGTCCAGACAACCTTACTGGGGCAGAGCCTCCATCCATGGTGGTTTGGGGTCAAAGGTTGGAACTTGATGACCTTGGAGGTCTTTTCCAAACCTACTGTTTCTGTGGAGGATTTGACTGAATTTTCTGTTTCATCTGGTTCTGCAATCACCCTGGGTGCCTCCATACATTATGCCTGCAGTGTTATTTGTAGCTGAAGATATATCGTTGTTCAGGCTCATTAAAAAGGAGATGACCAAAGGCATTAACCTGAATCCTGGCTGCTTTTTGATTGCTTCTGAGGAATTCACATCTAATGATTTTTGTGTTCTTAAGTCTGCTTGGACTTTGGCCTTGGACTAGTGCAGAAACCCTGACTCACAATATGAGCATCATCATCCAGCAGCCTCTTTTGCACAGAACTTCTAATATTTTTACTGCTCTGCAGCAATGTATGGGGCCCTGTAAGTCAAAAGGTGAAGAGACAATTCCTCTTATGGTATATAACAGGTGACTGAAAAGATCTTGGTTCATCTTCATTCTCAGTAAGAGTCTCACTTGTGAAGTTTCAATCTGTCCTGATCCTGTTTTGCTCCTTCTGCTCCCATGGCCCATTACCATCTTCAGCTCCACCACCTCCCTCTGTATCTGCTTCTCTCTCAATTTATCTTTAATTTCTGCCTTTTTCTTTTTTCTCACTGAAGAACCCCATGGCTGAAATCTCATCCTGGTGTTGATCTTTGCCTCTCCTGGCATGTTTCCAAATGCAGCTTTCTGATTAAAATGGGGAACATGAATCTAGAGTTTGAAAACTGAGCAAAAACATTGCAGAGCTAAGGCAAATTGCAGAGGCTGGGAGCAGCTGAGAAATGCACAGTGGGTAATTTGAACCAATGTGTTACAGAGGCCTTGAGCAAATGGTGAACCCAGCCCAGCCCAGCCTCCTGTTCACCTCGGAGCTGGTGCTGGAGGCAGCCAAATGTCCTTGACTACACTCATCTCTTCTCTGAAAACATCCTCCTGTTGGTGAAGCATCAGCACATCTCCTTAGAGGGTGTTTCATTACTGATACCTCTGTGTATTACTGATACCTCTGAGCTGGTCAAAGCATGAAAGCAAGATTGTTAGTGACTGTCTTGCACTGGTGCTGCAGAATGGGCAGGGAAGTCCAGATTTGGTCATAAACTGGACATAAACAACAGGTCACTCTCTTTGCTGCTGCCTTGGTCTCCTGGCTGCTGCAAGCTCCCTGTGCTGCCTTTTCCTTCTCCACAACTTCAGTCCTCTGGTTTAGTGTTACTGGTTTGAAAAGTGCATGTGACAAAATATTCTGCAGTTAGGAACAATTCCTTGGGGCAGCCTGTTGGTAGCAGGTTGAAGGCTTAACCTCCTCCAGCAAATATTTAACACTGGAATGATCTCAATTTCATCTGGCTAAAAACATCCCACTGTGGTCCTTGAATCACATGAAACTTTTCCCCCATAAATTCAGAAAGTTGTATTCTACACAACTCAATAGCCAAATAAAGAACCAGATGTCAGCCCCTTGTCTGCTTTTAAATGCCTACATCTTCTAGATTTCCCTTTAATTTTCTGATGGCAGTTTTCTGTTGTATTCTCCAAATGAAAATGATCCACGTGCTATTTTACGAATATGCAAATACAATTCTCATCTGACTTACAGACTGCACAAAAGCTTAGTAAAAAGTGTTGGAGAAATATTAAGTCCCGTAAATGTCTCTATTCAAATCAGTACTTAAAATTAGTTTCAATTTGTGGTGGAAATGCAATAAGACTAGAGCAGAATACTTTTGAAATCCCACTTGAAGTGATTATGTAAGTTATGAGATATCTACTATCCAGTGCAAAGCCCATGAAGATGTTTTAATCCCAGGGGTTTCTTTTTGAACCAGTATTTGCCCTGGTGGACCAGTGGTATCAAACATCAGTTTGCACTCGCAGCATAATGCCAGTAAAGAGCTTATTAAAACGCCCCAGACACTGATTTTCTTGTTTGCATTTTAATTTTCTCTTGACAGGCACTAACTGAACAAGTGCAGACCCTTAGCTTTAAGGTTGGAGAAGTGTTAGTGCACTGGTGAGGAGGACCAAGCAAAGCAGGTGGCACGTTCTGTCCCTGTGTGGTGTCAGGCTGGTGGGGGCACTTGAGGGGAGCAATGAGAGTGACCAGCTCTGCCTGCACTGACTTCTTGCAGTGTTCACAGGGCAAGCTGCAGAGCAGGGTGGAGGGATTCACCTCAATCTCAGACCACAACTGTTTACAGAAAGGCATCCTTCTTACTGATTGCTGCGTTTTGTACAGCCATCAGAGCTGCTGGTCCTTTTGTTAATTTGTCACCCTCTAGGTCCCACAAATCTTTCCCTGGAAAGGTGTCTTCCCACAGCACTCTCCAGCTCCCTCTGCAAAGCCAAGGATACTCGCAACCTCCTTCTTCCCTTGATTTCCTTCTGCCTACACAAAGAGTGCCTCAATCCAGACTCCTCTGAGAGCGCAGGTGGGACCACATCAGCCTGTGCCTGCCCACCCAGTCTAGAAATGCCTGTGCTTGGCTGGTGGCATCCAAAACACCAAGCTATGACACACAAGGGACTCCAGCAGTGTCCTGGGCTCTGCTTCCATCTAGAGAGAGTGGCCCTTCACACATTAATCCAAAAGGTCGTGGACCTGCAAAATACAAAATAAACATGTCCAACCCAGTGAGCAGATTTTCTAAGTGACTGGTTCCCCTCCCAGACCAAGCTTTCTTTTGCCAAAGACACAGAGAGAAAGTTTGCTGCTATCCTGGTATAGAGTACTCTTGCTCTTGGTGTTACTGCAATGAGGAGTAAGATCTGCTTTCTGACAGCACACGCCGTAAGTAACCTCACCATGAAGTGGGGATTTTGACTCACAATTCAGAGTTTACAGGGGAGCTGTGCCTGCCAGATCATACCTTTTTTAAAGCAGCTGGAATGGGTCTTAAGGTTCTTTATTCTTAGTACTATTTTGCTGTTAGGAAACAGCCATGAAAGCCAATAGCAAAGCATATGTCTGATCTCATCTCCTTTCAGAGCTGATTCTCAGATAGGATGAAGGCTTTTTGCTGCTTTTGGTTGCTAGATAAGCTCACATGCTGAGAGCTCTAGGTGGATCTGAAGGATCAAACCCTGTTTATAATTCATCTGTGCTCAAGGTGAGGCTATGTGATAGTATTTCCATTTTTATAAGTTTGCTTTTTAAAAAAAAAAATAAAAAAGAAGAAATGGAAATACACCAAAGAGTTTTGTTCAAAGAGCCCCACCTTAGGAAATGGCAGAATGAAGTTGGGTTTGGTCTCTCTTCTGAACTCTTGCAGGATGGTGTTAATAACCTTCTTTTAATGTAGATTTTGAGCGTGCAATACATGCAGAGAGGGGAGTGCACTGTGTTTAACACGTCTGTAAACGCCAGATCTTATAAAGCACAAAAGTCAGAGTTGTGTGGGCTGAGAACAGCTAAAATCCTCTTCTTTCCTTGTGTCATTTACATTTTGAGTTGGGGGGGTTGTACAGTATTTCAGGCATTTGTTAACGATGTCCATGCTCATTGCAGAGAGGTTGGACTAGATGACCTTTAAAGGTCCCTTCCAACCCAAACTAATCTACGATTCTGTTTACAGAAGTGCTTTATTAATTTTGTCATGCAAAATGCAAAGTTGATCATTATATGAAAAATGGCATTTGAAGGGGACCTCTGGTTGAACCAAGAGAAGAAGCAGCTCCTAAGGTGTTGCTAATATTTCCTCTCTTAGTCTGGGGTACTCCAGACACAAAAACATTGTGGGATTGCCATTTAGGTCTGGAGAAAGCCCATATGGCCCATTAGGAGTGAGAGATGGTGCAGCATTGTGTTTTATTATGAAGAACAGAAGATACTCATGAAAAATAATGCACTGGTGTCAGATCTTAGCACCTCGTGGAAGATTCTGTCACCATCCAAGTGATTTTCCTGTACAACAAAAGTCTGGGGAAAGTTGCCAATGCCTGTTATATTGAACAATGTAATATATGCACTTTTTTTCCTCACTGCAAACGTTTTTGTGTAATGCGAGATGCCGATCTGTCTGAAAGCTATTGATAGGTACTGTAGTTTCTCATGGGAGAACAGGGGAAAGAGTGAACTGAAGAAGTATTTTAAGTGATATAGTCATATCATATCTTTGTTTAAAAACATAAAAATCTAACTGCCTTAACACTCTACCACATAATTCCGCAGGACATGTGAAACACAGCACGCTACAGCACTTAGTCTGTGAAGGATTCCCTTGTCACTGTCAAAATTGTTTTAGAAGTCTAAATTAATGCATAGCACTGCATTTATTAAAATGTGAAATAATCATAAATTTTTCATTCTTTGTACACTTAAGCTAATTTTCACATAAATGAAGCACTTGGCAGTTGAAATTCCACATATGGTTGACAGTGATGTTTGATGTCAGAACAATGCCCTGAGCTCCATGCAAATTAAACATATTTTAATTATTTGGGATATCCATTCTTTTCTTACAGTATGTCTAAGCAGAGTATTAATAGGAATTTTAAGTGTAATTTATTGTGAAGAACTGACTCCAACAGCCAGGGTGAATCCTCTTGCCTCTTCTGCTGCTGAAAGGGAGATGACCCAAAGTGAAAAATAGGAAGAGCACGAGAGAAAGCAAAACTTTCATTAAGTTTCAGACATCAGTCTGGCTTAATGTGAACACACTGAAACTCCCCCCCCCCCAGCAGTGACCTTTGTGGCCTCAGGACAGAGCAGTGGAGGCTCTCAAGGGGAGGGAGCCACACCAGATGCACACAAATACTGTACAAACCCCCTGACTCTAATTATAAATGATGCAAAGGTTGCATTTGGAACAGGAATGAACTGGAGCTCTTGCTGCTGTTTCCCAGGCACCAGTTTTCAGTACCCTGTGGATTTCCATGGCAGTGATGATGTCCTGATTTTGCTTGGGCAGTTCCATGGGTGGCAGTGATAACAATCACAAGTGTGGTCCTGGCATGCTGGAGAAGGATCTGGGATAAGCCCAACCCTTCTCTCCCTCTGAAAGTAACGGGTGTTAGTCTGAACTCCAAGTTAAATAACAGATTTCTGAGTACCAGAGGCACTTTTAGGAGACAAAAATAAACAAAAGCTATTAGGCTCCAGTTTAGGCAAATGAAAAGGTTTTCTTAATTTTGGCTAAGTGCTAACACAAACTGGAGTGGAGAGACTTTCTGAAAAGTGGGATCATGCATGTCCCCAGGGGCTTGTGCAGATGATTTGGGTCAACCCTGTGTAGTGATCTGAAGCCCTAAGACAGTACAAGCAGTAATTAATTCTTTACCACATCTGTTGTCATAGGATTGCTTATGAACATTGACTATTGTTTATGAGCATTGCTTTGCTAGGCTGCTTAGAATTTATTTGCACTTTTAGTAGCACTTGTGATTATTTTTAGACATAAGTACATTGATCTTAAGAAGATGAAAGCAAATAAACATGTAGCAAGTGAGGAATTATGGTCTTTGATTATTGATTCTTCCAAAAGAAAAATTTTATTTTGAAACAGAAAAAAATCACCCCCAATAGAATAAAAGAGATGTTTCAAAATGCTAAGGAAGTTTTGCTGAATTTCATCAGAAGCCATTGATTCTGCCCGCTATTTATTTAATAGTGGATGACTTAAAAAATTAAACAGCCTTCTGGTTTCCTTAGGATTAGTTTTCCTTTTGTGTAAAAGAAAGCCTGAGCCTTTTGCTATCTATAAACTGTGTAAATCTTTACCATAGTGTTCAGGTGCTTTTTCTTGCTGAAAGTGGAAGGATCCTGTTGTCATGATCACAGGCTTTTGACTTAGTTCTTGTTCTTGAAACAAAGACAACTGGTGTTGCCTTGAATCTGGCTTGTTTCTGGGTGGGGTTTGTTGGGGGTTTTTTGGTTGTTTTTTTTTTTTTTAATATATCATCTGTCCTCTGGGTAAATTCAAATCTCTGACCCCCTCTAGCTGCTGTATAGAAGAGCTCCTTGTCTCCTTCCCCTCCTCTCCACTGCAGAGATGAAGGGTGAAGTTCTGAGGAGATCAGGGAAGGAAGACTAAGGAAGATTTTTGGCCCAGAGAGGATATTAGGAGATGAGATTGAAGGCATGAAGCCAGTGAACCTTAATGGCTCAAGAGTCAAAAAGTAGCTAATAAGCTTCTAGATTATATGGAGGAGAGACTTCATGCAGTTTTTCAATCAGTATCTTATTTTCTGTGGGAAGGCTTTGGTTTTTGAAATGTGGATGTAAGCACTCCAGTAAGTTCTGGCTCCCTAAACCTTTCTCCTGTGGGTTTCAAGTGGAAGAGCAGATATTAAAAATGTACAGAGGCACCATTAAAGATGAGAAATAAAAATTCTGACACTTTAGAAGTATTTTTTTCTCCTCTCAACTTTTCCTGTTTCAGCTTTAGGAATGAAAGCTTCAGTGCACTTATTAACTTCCCAGTTAATGAGATCTTGAAACAGGGATGTTTTGCTTTGCTTTCCTCTGGCTCATCACACCACCTTCTCTTTGGAGAGTGGCCACAGAGTGAAGATGAGGAAAGAAGAGTGCAAGACTCATTTATGTGCTTGATGGTTGTTGGGAGCAGAAAGATACTAAATTGGCTTTTTTTCAACTCAGTCCTTCCCCTGTGTGTGTTTCAAGCTTGCTTTTTTGGCACCTTCAGACACAGCAAATACTGGTGGGTAGTGTGCTGTTCACAGGCAAAATATGCTTGCAAACCTTTGTCAGGCACCTCGATATGCAGATATAAAACTCTTGGAGATGGTCTCTGCTCCCTTTCTCATTTTAAGAACCCCTGCCACACTGTCTATTCATGTTCCTACAGTAAGGGATAGAGCTAGGATATAGTGTGGAGCATCAGATCAGGTTTGCAGTTTAATAATGTTGATAAGAATCACATACAGGACATGACATCAACACTATGTATGGCCAAAGGAGAACACTTGTTTCTTGTTTCTCCCTGTGGAATTTCCAGTAGGTGATGAGACTGGACTAGAAGACATGGGGAGAATGGGCCTCAGTGTTGGGAGAAAGGTGAGAGTTAAAGATATTCAGAGAATATCTAAGCATTGGACAAAGCTGTAGAAATACTGAGTAGACTTCTCTGATCAGTATTTAATCTACTCTCATTTATAAAGTGAACTGATCCTAAGCAGCCATCAGCTCCTTAGAATTAGATGTATATTAGGTTGGTTTGTGTGTGCATGCACATGTATGATTCTTTTTTAAGCTGTCCAGCGTGAATCCAGTTTTAGAGAGAAGTTGATCCAAGCTAGTCTGAGAACAACAGGGACAGGTTCATAAAAGAGGTGGCAGAAAGAACACCAAAGAATTGTGCCTTTGTCTGAGTTTTAGGAGAAATTAAAGCTATGGGCTGAGTTTGGATACCCTGGATACACAAAAATGCAGAACTCTGAAAGAAGAAGAAGATGAGTACTAAGTCGGTCCATCAGCAGATAAAACAGCAAAGTGCAGCCAAACAGAACATCTGCACAGGGCAGTCATGACACAGAGTCCACCTCGACTGTCCTCCCAGGGCTGATGGGCGGGTGCTCTGCCAACAGCTGGGGAGAGGCCAGGCCAGCACCACCCAAGGTGTTCCTCTCTTTTCCACTTGCTCCCACCATGTGCTTATCACTTCAATCCAAAGCAGATGTTTAAGCAAATAAACAGCCCTTTTGCTGTGCTTAAAGGTTAATAAGGTTAATGCTGGGAAACCATGAAGCCTGAGAAAAATGGTTCTGCATTGACTTGCTACCCTGTAAGTGTTTAGCAAGCTGCTCTGTGGAGGCAGCAGGGACGGGCTGTGGGCTATTACTGGATAGATTGCATCAGTCTAATGAATTGGTGGTCACAGCAGATATTGTTGAGGATGTGGCATCTGAAGATGGATGGGATTGCATCCCTAGGTTTTCCTTGCTTCGGTTCCATTCCTCCTCTTTCTGCTACTGCAGCACATTACTAATCATTCCATTAAAGTTCAAGAACAGTCCTGAAATTAAAGAAAGGTGTTTAAATGTGGCAGGATAACACATACTCTCCCTTGGCTCCTCACTTACAGTAAGAACCACTCAAGTGATTTGGAGAAGGCTGGGGGATAGATTTCAAGTGTCAAGGGGGTGATTCTTCTGTTGCTTTTCTTCCATCTAGGAGGGGTGAGAAGGAATAACAGAGAGGTCAGTATAAGTAGGAATAGCAAACACAAGTTTTCATAGCATATTCTCGTCAGCTGAAACATAACCTCCTATATTGACTGGGTCAGTGTGAAGGTGCTGAGAAATGGGACTACACATTGGATAGGTTATCAGGATGGTTATATTCATATGAAAAAGGACCTTGTGGAAAAGACCCTTTAACTGTCCCCTCATGAATGTTTGCATAGGCAGGGAGGGATTTTTTCTTACCTAGGGGAAAAAAAAAAAAGGAAAAAAATGGAAGCACCAGGCACCAATAGTTTAGCATCTTTAAATTTTTTTTTTTCATTTTTACACAAAACTAAGCCAAGTATTTTTGTTGCCTTAATAGGGAAACAAGCAAGGTCCTGGATGTTGCATTCTTGGGAGTAGGCAGTGGCAGCAACAGGGACTGCTGCAGTCATAGTTACCCTTCAAATATAGGCAAAATGCATCCTATCTTTTGGTTTTGTCAAACCCACCACTGTTTGGATGTTTTGCTAAAATGAGTGGAATTCCTCCCTGGATGGGCTTTTGACTGCTGCTCAATAGGATTAAATTAGAACTGGGATTCTTCTAAGAAAAGGCCTGGAATCAATTGCAGTATTGATGCTATTCCAGAAAAGAGAGAGCCAGCATGTATTCAATAAGCCTCAAATAATGCCCAGTGCCTTTCACTGCTAAATGCTTTTTAAAAAAAGTTTTTGTCTTTTCTTGTCTAGGTCTTTAATTAATCTTCCTTCTCGTAGTCTTCTGTCATCTCCAGAACATTTAAATATATTGCAGGGCTGACTCATCCTGTCCAGTGTGGCTGGAGTTTGGGTTTGCATATGCAGACAATGTTTGCAGATATAGGAGCTGGAGGACTGATTCAGGTAAAGCAATTTAAGTGTCTAAAAATGCTTGTGAGTGCTTTGTCAAACTTTCAAAGGCTCAAACATGGCTGAAGCTAATTAGTAAGAATTAGATGGCTTGGAAAATCTCCCTTGGTTCCTGTCTGTATCTTTAGGTTTGTGAGAAGCATTAAATGTTTTAAAATCTGAACCAAAAGGCCTGTGAAAGTCTAGAGCAAATACCCATTAATTTCTGTGGCTTGGATCAGACTTCAGATAACTGGAGGAGGAGCCAGGAAGCACATGTGTGTTGGAAAGGACATGCTGTGAACATCCATCATCTGGGTTAATGAATAATGAACCGGAATATGATTCAAAACCAGAGCTTGAATCCAGAATCTAATACGAAAATCTTCCTTTTTGGTGTACAACGTTAGGATGAGTTGGCTGAGAGCTCTCCAAGACCTTGTAGGTTTGGTGGCAGCTGTGTTTCCAGAAGGTGGAGCATTTCCTTTGCAAAGGGTTTTTTTGTCTTCTGAGCCTAGGGAGGTATCTAAGGATCTTCTTGTTGGGATTACAGAACATGCTTCATGTCTTCATCTGTGTATTTATCATAAGCTCAATGGAAAATAGGTAAATTTCAGCATTTAGGCTGTGTGACTGGGCTGGGTACAGAAGCTGCCTGCCTTGATATATTTTCCCACTGTATCAACATTGAAATTCCTTGCACCACTCTTGTTTTTTTAACCTCACTAATGTTGATGCAGGACAATTTACAGTGCCTTTCAGGATGGCAATTAAAGAACCCAACAACCACACAGTCAATTAGTGGGGAAAAAAACAATCAATATAACATACAATGAGCCCTAACTAGCAGGAAGACAATTAAGACACTGGAGATAAAACAGTGACCAGTGACAAGTGCTAAATCTCTTGCCAGGAGTGTAGGTGAGAGGAATAAACTTGTTCCCTGAGGATATCTATGTTTTTTTCCTCACCCTTGCTACTGACACACCCTATCACCCTTGCCATATCTATTAAGTCCTAAATTATTTGCACGATAATATCAGTCTCCTCCAGGAATTAAAATATCAATAGGAATTTGGGTCTTCAAGTTTCTATGAGCTCCATTTTGATTTTTCAGGTGCTGCCTGGTCAGCTATAACCTCCTGGTGCAAGTGGTTATTCTCCATCACCCTCAAGGCCAGGATTGGCCTCAGAACCCTTCTGTGGGTGTGAACTTCAAAACCCATGGAATGAATTTTTCGGGGTGTGAAGCTTTTTGGGTTGTTTGCTTTGGCCCAGTTGATTAGCATTAGTTTGCTGTGGGTTGTACAGGGGCACTGTTAAGGAAGGTCATGGCTGGGAATGGCACTGGCCTTGCAAAGAGCAAGGGAAATGTCTCTGTGCTGGCCCGGGGCCTCCACTGCCCTGGATGCTGCAGAGACGGGTGCTGCGTGTGAGTCTGACAGTGCTCATAAGTGTTTGCTGAAACAGGAATCATACAGCAAGTTATGCAAGTATAGCCAAGATTAAAAGATTTAATGCGCTGTGTATCTGCCAAAGGCATCTGAGGCCCAGCGGGGGTAGTGATGCACTGAGGGCCGATCTTTTAACAGTAGTATCCATGTCTGCTCGACTGATCTGCTATAGTCTTGAAGAGCAATATATAGGTTTAATGTGCAACAGCAGCAGAGATGTGTTTCCTTTCTCTTTGGTGCATTAGTAGTGTCATTCATAAGTGTTCCCGAGTTACCCTGCCATACTGTAGGAGTTAAAAGTGCAGAAGTTCATGAATAAGTTATAACCTGAACCCTATTAATAGTCCCACTGATGATATGTTGTGGCAATCCTCTGGCTTCTCCCCCACCCTCCAGCTTAACTCTTACTGTGCCTGTCAGGAACTGCCCTGTGAAATGCCTTCCCCACAGCACTGCAAGAGCTGATTGCCCTTCTGTGGATGTTGGTGAGGTGCAGAACAGACATGAGTGAGACTGCTTGGTTCTCCTTCGAAGGGAAGTATCTCCAGATGTTGTCAGAGTCACTGGTTTTCATTCGGAGTCGGGGAAGGTGGGATTTTTCTGGTGCAGAACCACCATGTTTCATTCCTGCTACTGCTGAAAGACAGCTTGTGCTGTGTTTACTTACTCTCAGCCAGGATGGTAGTGGTGTTTTCTAAGGCTAATGTTTAAAGCCATTATGGTGTTAGAGGGTGTTGGTGGAGCATGGCTGAGTCAACTTCATTCAAGAGACAGGAGAATATGTCACTTACACAGAACCATTAATCTTCTGACTTCAAAATACTTGTTATTAAGAGTGACATAGGTTGGAAAAATGCTACCTGGCCTTATAGAAGTGCTTTCCTTGAGATTATAGGGGGACTTTCATTCTCTGGTAGTTAATGCCAAAGTGACATGTACGAGCTGTTCTTTGCTGCTGACTTGAGCTTCTGATCTGACCAAGTTTTTCTGCCTTTCTTGTTATAACAAATACCTCCCCACTTCTGCTCAAGCAAAATACTTCTTCATTCCCTCTACAGGCACATTTTTTACTCCTCCATCCCTGTTCCAGCTGCACCATTTATTTCCTTCCTTCTGTCTGCAAGAGCAAACTCTTGACATGAGATAAGAATAAGGCTTTGTGAATGATTGCAAATTCGATCTTCGTATTTACCTGCATCAGGATAATTACATGAACTTGGAGTGTAAATTCATCAGATGCTACTTCATTCTTGCCAACCTCGGCCTAAATGCATGGCCAGACCAGCAGGACTGCACTTGAATTGGTCACAACCATGATGTAATACAGTAAAATAACCACATATTTGTATTACTGGTTTTGAACTTGAACACCTTTGCAGAACTTTTAGAGAAAGTATTTCTTAAGGCCATTCTTAGAAGTAGGAACTGAAATTTTCCATGTACCACATGCATCCATACTACCCAGAAATCTCCAGCAGTTCTAAAGTGATCCTTAATGTCATTACTGAAAAGAGTACCTGCCTTGAGGTGAGCCTGTGCCATGCTGGAGCTTGGTGAGAACAATGGATAGATTTGCAAACTAGGGACCTTTGGAGAAGCTGTAGTCAACTGATACAAAATAAGAAATTGTTCATGGAAGAGTTGTTCATAATTGTTCATAAACTCATAGAACAGTTTATGAAAGTGTGATGATCCTAAACTACCCAAACCCTCTAAAAAGTCAGGTTAGAATACCTTTCAAAGTATTTTCTACACATAACCTCAGACTTCCCAACTGCATGTGTTGTGAGTGTGAACAAAATTGAACTTTGTTCCTTTCTTATTAACATAAAAAAGGATTAATTCTAATTTTATGAGAGAACAAGAGATTGTTCATTACTGATAAAGGTTGCATTAAAGCTCTATCTAGATTTACAGAAGGGAAAGTGGGGAATTTATCCAGTATTTTAAACCATATGCCCCACAGATTTTCCAGCACCGTGGAGAAAAGCTTTATAAACCAGCCCAGATAGATGGAATGCTGTGATAGGTCTTCAGCTGAAGGCATTGCTGAGATATTACAGTGATAGTCATGTTAGAAAAGATGATAGATTAGATGCAGCCCCACTGGAGGGGGCATGTGTGCACAGACTACTGAATGCTCTGTGCACATAGAGATACAGCTCTGAAGCCATCACTTAGCAGCTCTGAAATGTCTGTACAATTTTTTATGCTGTAATTTTCTATTGTTCATAAATATTCATGGGTACTGCTGCTTTTCTTGATCTTATTTTAGTGAAGCAGCACAGTCTGTTGGTTAGAAAAGGAAGCTTGGAGCCACTCAGAGCTCCAAACTTCTGCCCAAATGCTGCTGGATTCCTGGGTGGTTGTAAACCAGGCACTTAACCTCATCATGCTCCAATTTTCCTATCTGTAGATTAGCTATGGCATAAATAAGTGTCTTCCTTGCAGGGGAGTGGAAGGCATTAATTAATGTTTGCAGAATGACTCGAGCCCCTCTATTGAAAAGTGCTCCAGAAGTGCAAATGGATTATTGTTATTATGATGCTTTCCCATACTGAGCCATACTGAAGTGAAATGCTCTACTTTTATTAACTATCCTGGGGCTGGGTCAATATGAGTGGTGAGACATCTCTGCATTTGGGAAGTGTTTCTCCCATTTTGGACAGGTTCTACCTTGTTAAACCCATCAAAGGTGGAGATCAGAGCATCAACTGGTTAAAGTAATGGGGGGGAGGGCAGGAAGAGTGGAAGTCCCATGCTTTTGAGGAAAATCGGCGTTGAAGTCCTGGGGACATTATGTTAATGGCATTACTCAATTTCTGGAAGCAATGCTGATTAAATATTCATTGACTTTGATTATACTGAAATTAGGACTAAAGCGTGAACTCAAATTGAGTGGAATAATGGCAGTGTAAATAATGCATACTTTCTAAATTGAAAACACCAGCTTGTGCTCTGCTCCCCCTCTCCCCGCCCCCTCGGTTTGTCATTGTGCCATTTGTTTGGGAGATGATTATACTGATGTGTGCATATCTAGCTATCATTTTTACCAGCTGGGAAAAAAATGTGAAATTAAAGGTTTTCTACATTGTTTGCTTTTCCCTAGTCTTGGAAAACAGAAGTAAATACACTGCAACAAAGACTAAGCTAGTTCCATGAGAAGGGGTTAGAGACTGCTGCTCAGGATTAGCCCTCTGCACTTCTCCTACAGGGTGAGAAATGTTAACAGCAATTGGGCCCTTGGAGGAAGAGACCAGGAGGAAATCAATATGGGATATTGCAGGGCACAAGGAGAATAGGGTTGGTCCAGCTGTAGAGGTAACAGCTGGGGACTTGGTTCACTTCTCTGGTCCACCAGAGGCTGCACGTGTAACCGAGGGGACAACGTCTGTCCTGTGTGTGCTGGAGGCTGAATCACGGCTGTCCATGGAGATCAGGCTTTGAGGGGATTTTGGGCAGGTTCACACAGGCAGTGAGGAGTCCCTTTTAGGCAGATCATGCCTGACTCCAGCCCTTTTCTCCAGCTGAAGCTGGGTCGTGCAGAGCCCACCAGTTCCTGCTGCAGTGTGTTCATTGCATTGGACAACACTCAGCCACTGCCCTGCAATCAGCTGTGCAGGGTCCTCCTCAGGAAAACCCTTCTCTCCTGTCCTCTCTCTGGAGAGGGGTAAGAACAGAGGCTGGGCCTGATCCTACCTTTCCACTGGCCCTGATGGAGCCTCAACTCCTACCCCAAACACCACTGGTTTCAGAGGGACCCATTACTCCATGTCTACAATGCACAGGTGTGCCATACTGCCCTGTTTCAGACTTTTTTCTTGTATTTGTGTTACTAAAAATGCATCTTTTTAGCTTTTAGGAAGGCGATGTTCCAATGGCATCTTTTTAAAACCTCTTTTTTAAAATCAGAAGCATATTATTTTTAATACAATACATAATGCAGAAATTGCAGGGAGGCTGTTACGGCAGGGTTGCCAATCAGGCGGCTCGTGCGCAGGAGGAGCAGGGAGCTGCGTGGGTTTGGTGGGCTCAGGACTGCACACTCTGGAAACCAAACCCGTAGTTTTTCAAAGTTCACATGCTGATTGCAAAGAAAAAGCCCGTCAAAGAGCAAATCGTTTAAGGCACAGCCTTCCTTCAAGCCCCAGGGAACTTGCTTTCTGTGACAGCGTGATGGAAGGGTTTCTCAGTCATACTCAGCTTTCCCCTGCGCAGCAGGTCTCGTTGCTACCCGAGATTTACTCTATTGTGAAGTCCTCACCAGAAAATAGAGGGGGCAGGAATACTGTCTAGATCTGCCTTGTCTCCTCGCAGGCAGAGCGGTGCTTGCTCCCAACCCAGCCTGCTCCAGGACTGCACTTCGTAGCCAAAGGAGCAGGGGTGATTTGCACAAGGAAAATGCTGCTACCGTGCTCACCACACTGCAGTGTCACTGCAGACACCACGGGCACTTGGACCCATTCAAGAATGTCTCTGCTTTCCCATCCCTGAGTATTTCTGCTTTCCATTTTACCTTGATGTGTGTCACCTTCCCCACCAACCAAGGCTGTGAAGATACCAAAACTGTTACAGTTCCCACATAATCAAATCTGCCTCATTCTTGCTCTTTTCCCAGAGTGGCTTATTTCCCTCTAGGTCTTGAACAAGATGAAATTCATCTTTGGTCCATATTTCTGCAGTCTTTGGTGTGGATCATGTCTCTTTTCTGTGGCTGTAGAATCACTCCACAGCTAAGCCATGACTTTTATGAGTTGTATGATACAAGAATGTTTCTGTTCCCAAATCTCTTCCCCTTCTGCAGGTGTATTTGTGCAGACATGGGCTGTTAGTTCCTCTCCAGGCACTGAATTGGTAACTCATCTGCATTCCAGTGGTAGGGATTGGGAGGGATCTCATATCTCTCTGTCCTCCAGCCACTTGGAGGGTATTGTGTGGGGACAGGCGGGGATCCTTCCTTCCCCTGCCACAGCATGGTCTGTGATCCATCGGGCTGGTGGATCAGCCTGTGCAGCTTCAGTTGCCTGATCCTTGTGGGGGAGGAGGAACACCCTCCATCTATGGGGGTACATTTATGCCTGGAGTGATTTAGTTAATCCACCTGCAATGCTGTGAAAGCAGATGTGAGAAGGAACCACGTGCCCTGCTAAGGCTCATAGAATCCTACTTTTGTTCCCCCCTAACCTGTGAGGTGGTGGTGGGATTTTAGAGTCGCTCTAATTAGATTTTTTCTTTTCCAGCCCCTTTTTCCAAGGACTCACTTTTTTTGTCCTCTCCTCTGACCTCTTACTCATATTTTCATAACTGCAGATGAGGTAGGGAGTGATAGTTCTGCTTTTGGGTATTTTTTTTTAATGACCAGAAATTCCCAGTCAGAGGAGGAGGCTGTGGGGCATTTTGCACTAGAGATTCTTCTGTTCTGTGAAATATCTTTTATTAAAACTGTTATTCACAAATCAAAGCAAAGTCACCACCTGATTAAAACTTGATAGGATTAATTTCTTTCCAGGCTGAATGAATTTAATGACATAAGCAAAAAGATTTGTCTTTTTCCTCCTTAGGAATCTCCTCTTATTAATTTTACCACTGCAGCAAAGGAGGATAGCAGCACCATTTCATATAAACATCTGGACTTGCAGAAAGTTAGCAAAGTGCTTTTTGGTATGCAGAATGATAAACAAATGCAGAGGAATTGCACAGATGTTAAGCAGAGTTTGTGTTTCAAGTGGAATGGTTGTACAGTGGCCATGTTTTTCTGATTTCTATAAAGGGCAGAATTTTATCTGTAACCTTAAGAGTGTCTTAGGCTACTTTGATTTTTTTTTCTTTTTAATGAAATACTCAAAATGAGATCATCCCTGAATAGCTGACCAGGCTCAATGTTGCCATTTAGCAATAATTATCTGACTTGTCTGTTAAATTATATTGGGGCAAATCTCGAATCTTAGGAAAATATGATAAATTTTAGACAGGTGTTGGGGGGTTTTTTACTAAAAGGAGGGGAAATGTGTGCTTCCACCAGAGTACAGTCTACTTGAAGAACTCATGGCTGTGCTTTGAAATGGGTTGGGTAGTTGACAGACGTCTCTCTCTGAAGCCTTGGCTATTCCTGAGTTTTCTCCTGATTCCAGTGAGCACCCTGGGGATGCGTTACATGGAGAACAGGTGAACAGTCAGTGCAAAACTACCTAAATTTTATGATGTTTCCCAGCTGCCACGCACTCCTGTGTGGCATTTGGTTAGGTTTATAGCTAAACACAGCTTTCCTTGATGGATATGTTGACATTAGTGTTTTCTTTCCCTGCTATATCTTGCTACCAAACTGGGAAGTTACAACATTACCTGTAGTGTCCTGGATCAAGTCTGCCCTCTGAGTCAATGTACCAGCAGCCTTGATGCAAAGTGCTGGGTCACAGGGTATCAAAACTCTTGGATGACTGTTTCCAAAAGGTTTATAATCCATTTCTTCCCTTTTCTTTTTAAAAAATCTCTGGCACAGCACACACATACTTAATAATCTATGCTTGTCTCTGTGTAAATAATTAATCAGAAAGGGAAAATAATATAAATCCTAGCTATCATATTGCTATTAAAATTGCAGAAGCATTAGTGCATCCAATGAGTATTGTTTCTGTAATTAGATAACCTTTCTGGGCTGTATCAGCACTTAGAATAGGGAACACAGGATCATCAGCTTGGAGGCACCCATGGTAGGAAGGAAGACACTTTGTTTTATTTGGAGACGTGAATTTCCTTGCGGAGGGAAGCAATTATCCCAGCACAGGAGATAATTTATGGAGATAATTTATGTCTCTCTTATCCAGTCCTCAGCTGAAGCAAAGTCATTTTCTTGAGAGCTGCCTTAACGTTTGTTGGTAGAGGTCTGCCTTAAGTAATCCAAGGCCAGGATCACCAGGACCCAAGTCAGCCTTAGCTGCACATCTCCAGGCTTTACTCCAGGGAGTTAAATCCCAGCTTGCCTTCTGCTGCTCCTGCTAACAGGTGGGCAGAGACCTGGGCAGGATCTGCACCCCCAGTGGGGGTTTCTACTGCTACTCAGGTAAAAAGCTGTTTTCAGCTCAATGGAGGTGTCCTCTGGACTTGTGCTTGACCTGGAATAGTCATTTCCACAGACTGATGAGGTGAGACAGTGAGGATGAACCGCTGAGCTGAACAACTGGGGATCTGCCAAATCTTTTCCCTGGATTTCTGGTTTTTTGCTTTGATTGCAGAGCTTTCGGTCTGCGAGGAAATGGGTAGGAGAGGAGCACGTTGTGATCACTAAACTCTTACCTGCGACTGAAACCCAAGTTCTGTTAAGCAAAGACGGGCAAATATTCACTTATCTCCCCAGCTCTGTCAGCTGCATCACCCCTTTGAGCCTGAAGATGTCTATTAGCAGCATTAACACTAACACTGGAAGGACACAAAATCATAACCATGCTTTATGTTGGGGGTTTTTTTGCATAAATGATACATTCTACTTATTTTTTTTTCTGAAATACTGATAAAGTCCCATCAGGAGACTGCTGAATTTCTGTAAGAATGGCATTCCCAGTAATACCGAATAATCAGGTTTTCGCTTGCAGTTTGAAGTCTTAGTACTCATGGCAGACAACCAAGCTTTCGTATCTGGGTACAACACTGTAAAATAATTATGCAGGGAATTCATCCTATGGAAGACAGTATGTGAGAGTTTTTTTACAATGTGTTTGCTAGGCAACTTGGGCTCTCCCTGCAGGGACATACATGGGCTGTACCTGGCTTTCTCCTCCGAAGAGACTGTCATACTCTAGATTACATATGGAAAGAAATCTGGCTCTGTCACCACTCTCATTACTGCATATTTTTTCCATATGGCAAAGCTAACATATGGTTAGTGGAAACTGGGGGATTTCTATTGCCCAAGTCCAGGACTGGATTAGGACGGATGGTGTTGTCCGGGACAGAGACACATGGACAGATGCTTTAGGAGCATCTTATTTAGAACTCATTAGATTTATGCAGTGTAAGAGTAAATGCTACTAACTTGTAGTCTCAAAAGTGTGAAGCTTCTCCACAGATTAATTTAAACTGGATTTTTCCAAGGAGCCTGAACAGATTAGGTATCAATCCCATTACATTTTAATGGGAACTGGACACTTTTCTTTATTAGGTTCTTCTGAAAATCTATCACTTAAAGATCAATCAGTGGAATAATTGAAATTGGGCCATATCTTAGTTGCAAACAATTAGTTGAGGTTTGGGGCTTTTTTTCAAGTGTCTAAATCACTCTTAAATGATTTGAAAAAAACCTCTGTGTGTGCTGGCACGGTGGGGGAGTTTCACAGCCTCTCTCCTCATTAGACATTACTGCTAGAGACAATTAAAACCCAAAATAAACTAAACCCCAGCAGGACAATGATTGCAATATTCTGCAATGCTTTGATGGACATTCCCAAACCAACCAAACCCCCCATTGCTGGTGGAGAGGACGGTCCATATCTTCTCTCTCCCTTCAATACTGTGTGAAAGTCTGGGGCCTGTAGTTCTGTAGGACTGCTGGACATATCTCTTGTCCAGCTTTTCAAGTGTTCATCCAAATGCATGTGCATTTTTGCTGTTACAAATGAATACTGAATAAAGTATTTCCTCTCCTGAAGGCAAAAAAAAGCAAGGGGGGAAAAAAACATCTGCCTATAGTAACGTTTCCAGAGTGGCTTTATTTTCCTTTGAAGTATCTGATGGATGAAGCTGGTCAATCATCCAGAAGCTGGTTAATGTTGTTATCCAGGATGAGGACTCCAAATCAAAAATAAATTATCCTGCAGCTGCTTCTGAGTTCTCCAGCATGTCCTATCACAAGGATGCTCCTTGAACAAATGTTTCTATGGGCAACATGTGCTGTTCTGATAGCGCTCATTAGCTCTCTGCACTGCAAGCTCAGTGCTTCTGCCAGTCAGGTTAATGCTGAGTTATGGAGAATCTCCTTTCCTACAGGGGCACTGCAGTGGGTAGCCTGGCCCATGGGGGTGCATATTTTCCACTTGTAAAATCCTCCAACTCTGTCACATTAGATGCAGCTACATGTGCATTGTCAAGGAATATGTGCTGGATATGGACTATTGAAATAATTGTCATTTGTCCACATTCGCTGATGTACTGATTTTCAACATAGAAATCCATATATGTGTGAGATTTTATTTGCTGCTAGTAAATGTTTCTTCCATATTGATATTTAAAATAAAATTAATACTAATATTGGTTGGAGGTGATAAGGATTTAATTGCTCCTTTATTGAGTTGTTACCAGAGGAAATGAACTATGATGTGTAATCTGTTGAAGTTAAAATAGAGTAGCATGAGTTAATTTTATATTGCTACCAATTTTGTAATTGTAATGCACCTTTCCAAATTGCTGTTTTCAATGACTCTTGATTTCAAACCTGAAAAATTTGATTTGTTTGTCTCTTGATCTTGTGTCTGTTGATTTTTGCCTTCTGAGATTGTGGTTCTACCCTTTTCCTTATTTTTCCCACTCCTAATCCAAAAGTGAATGTACTTTAGCTGATTGTAAGCTAATTATAAAATACACATTTAAAAATATTCTTACAATTAATAGTTGATCTATCACAAGAGTAAAGCAGGCTGTAGACAAAAAATAGGCAGGAAATAAGGTGTTAGTTTGCCACACCTGTGACTTAGCAGGTGTTGCCAGTTTTCATTTTGCTCTGCCAGTTTACTCAATGACTTAAATATGTAGCTGAAGATGGTATATTAAGAAGGGAAGTAGCAGGTCAAAGGGGTTGGCTGGTGTGTGACATACTTGCTGTTGGACTATAGTGTCATTTACGTGGTTTTTATAACTGTGAAGCTGTACAGTTTGTGAAGAGGAAAGCTTGACTATTTGCTGTTGAGGAGCTGAGAATGTGGGACCTCACCCCGTAACCAGAGACATCTTTGTAGCCCTTCTGCCCGCGAGGAGCTCTGACTCCAGGGGTTTGATACTGGCCCTGGAGCTTCTGCAAAGTCTCCTGGTGGCAGAAACAGCCACTCAACTCTGCAGGTATGTGTGAGCATTGTTTGTCAAAAGTGACTCGTGGAGTGGTGGTGTAGGGCTTGCACTAAGTAATGTTCACATGTGATTTCTGAGATAATCTCTTTCTTATGGTAAATAAGGGTTATCCTCCAGCACATGTGGAGTAAGAAGCTTTGGCTCCAAACATCCGGAGTTTTCTCTACAAAGGTGTTCTGTTGCTTTATATAGCTAAGGACACTTAGGAGAGGCTTACAGAGAGAAGCTCTGGCCCAAAGTTGCTTGTGTTGGAGTTGGGAGGAACAGCCAAACCTAATGAGAATAATTTTGGGAAGTCTTATGGTATTAGGTAGTGCTATAGGGGCAGGGGTACTATGAAATAGCTGGTGCCCAGAGTGGCATTGGGTAAGCCTGCCCTGATGTTCTGGGAGATTTCTGTATGTGTGTGTATATATATTTATGCTTTTATATGTCTGATCTGCTTTTGTGAGTTTACATGTTAGAAACAGCATGGTCTGTAGCTGGTGGCTTGAGCCTGGGATGAGCAGCTGTCTCTGGATATGGAGCAAGGATGAGGCACTTCATAAATTCTTACCTGGCCCTGGGTAAAGCCCCAGGGATTTACCTGCTGAGTCTCTGTCTGCTCTTACTCAGAGGGAGCTTTCTGAAGCGAGGCAGGAGAAACCTCTGTGTGTGCAGACACAGACCCATGTTATGTTGCTGAGTATCCTGGCAGGTGAAACTCAGTTGGGGTGTTACTGTGGGAGTGTGCAGAGCTGTGTCCATGATCAGAGGGTCGTGTGTAGGACTTAGTGCCTGTTCAGTGTAGTGTGTGACCACATGGGATGGGATTGGAGATGTCTGAGTCACCTGTAGAGGAGTTTACATGTATAACTTGCTGGATTATGGGGCAGTGACACCAGACTGAGCAGCACAGCTCCTGGCACAGGGATGGATGGCTGATGATGCCAGATAGTGGGTTTGACCATATGCCCCTTCTCTCCCATTCAGTGTAACAGACTCGGACAGGGTATAAAGTGTGTTGGTGCATAGCAGTTCACATCAGAGCAGTGTACAGGGGCAAATACACTGTTCAGTGCTTGTGTATTAGTGCACATGCCCATTTAAGCAGAGCAGCACATCCACAGATACGTGCAGGGACTCCAGCATTGCACAGAGCTGCTACCTCAGTGCTGATGTGTGAATGTGAGCTGGGGTCTTGCTGATGAGCAAATCTGCATTTTCCTAACTCAAATTCCCTGATAAGTCTATTAGCCTTGAACCTCTCTCTCCCTTACCCCT
The DNA here is from genome assembly GCF_001715985.3 of Manacus vitellinus. NCBI lineage: Eukaryota > Metazoa > Chordata > Aves > Passeriformes > Pipridae > Manacus > Manacus vitellinus. The sequence continues at coordinate 10,582,889 of NW_021939546.1, forward strand.
CCCCTTTCCCGCTGTACAATGCAGGCAGTCCTTCATCATGGCACTGAGAATTATTTTCTTGTTTTAAATCTCAGTTTGAAAATGTCAAAGTTCAGATTTTGGAGAGAGAAGTCCGGGTGCTAAAAGCAAGAATGTTCTTTTTAATTAGAGTTATGCCCTCGAGCAGTGAGAAACCATTATGTTTTTATTCTTCCTCTGTACTTGTTCCAAAACCTTTTACATGATCAGACTAAAAGGTAAGTGCAAATGAGTAAGCAGCTAAAGGAGTAAAGCAGATTCATAAAAAAAAAACCAGGGAGAAGTGCAAGTCTTGCTATTTTATATTTATGAAATAACTGACGTTTTTAGACTGTGCTGCTGTTTCTAGAGACAAGATATTTGAAAAGACCATTTCCCTACCAGAACACTGTGCTTTGGGTGTGCGTGCAGAGCTAAGCACTGTTTGTATGACATCTCTTTTTATCATTTTCAGTTACTTGATATGATAGGTGACATGATGCTTCAGTCAGGGAGACTGAAGAAGATGCAGATTTCCATTACCAAGGCCTGATACAGCTGTGTGTGCACCAGTGGGTGTGATGCCCTTGTGGGTGTCCAGGGCTTCTCCCTCCTCCTGGCAGCGTAGCCAGAGAGAAATAATTTACTCCTTATCTTGGTTTACTGCTGAGTGGACTTTAAACCTTAATGATCATAATGAATTTTGGGAATGAAGACATTAGATTACTACTGTAAGTTACTGGAATATTAAAAAGAAATAAAAAATGAGGCATTTGGGAGGGAGAAATGGGTATTTAAGAAAAACCAAACCAACTCAAAAATCCAGTGCATTTTTTTTAAAAAATGTTTTTAGATAGAATGTCAGATTAACTTTTGCTTTGTTTTTAAAATTTTGGTGAATGCTTTCACCCACACTGGTGACAGGGTCCTTCTGGTGAATGGGTGAGAAGGGTGTTGGTGTCTATGGATTTTGCCATGGGTCCATATCCCTTTTGGCACATGACTGACCTGGAAGTGCCATGACTATTTTGTGCTTGAAGCTTCTCAGCTGCAGCTGAGGATGGCAATCACCATGCATCACTTGTGTGAGCCTGTGTACCAAAGCCCAGTTCATGACACAGTTGTGTGGTTCCTTCCCAAATTGCCTGCTCTCCACTTGAGCGCCAAGAGCCCGGCTCTGGGGAAGCACTAGTCTGGAAAACTAACTGAGCTTTCCCCCCTAGTCATCAAATCTAACTGTTCACACAGGCTCTGTGTAAGCTGTTTGCTTGCAGAGGTGCCTGCATGCGTGCACAAGATAGATACCCCTAAACACACGCACTTGCAGATACATTCCTGCATAAATTATATTCATGTATTACATGAAAGACACATCAGCCAATGTGTGAAACTCTGACAAGCAGGAAACTTTGAGATAAGAGAATGAAAAAAAATCTCACCTTTTCTGTTTTATGTTTTTCATGATAAATTTTCTTGCTGTGAGTGTTATAAAGGAGGATGTTATTTGATGCAAGATACAAAAATAGGAAGGTGTTATCATAGAGAGGAAGGTACTTTGTTTACCCTGTTCTATCTTTGCCACAAGGTTGTTCTCTGTCTGGGAAAGTGGCGGGGGGAAAGGCCTTATTTTCAGAGGTATCTGGGGCTTTATTTTCTTTTTAAGGTATGTGTTTTAACATGGGACAGTGTGAGCCTCCATGTTGAGCTGCCCTGTGGGGCTCTAACCCTCAGGCTGGGAGTGGTGCCCACTGTTAAATTATTCTGCAAAGCCTGAAATAGAAGAGGAGGTGAAAGCTGCAGCTGTGTGTTTATCTCTTAGTGCATTGGGCGGTGAGGATCCAAGTCCAGGGCTAGATATCCTTGAACATGGTTCAAATGCATGGCACAGTCAGTTGCCCCAAAAGCCAAGTGCTGGCCGTGCAGGCAGCCTGTGCACTGTGACAGCTGAGAGCAGGAGGAGTGGGTGACTGGCCTGGGGCACCTGGAGGCCTGGCTGGGACAGATGCTTCTGGGCACCACTGTCATGTGCAGTGTGATGTGAACTGGGGAATTCTCCCTGGAATACCTATATGCAGTGCCAAGCTGACTGTAGGCTGCCAGCATATTCTAGCCAGAAAGTGATACCGCTTTTGGGAATGTCCCCTTGACGTTAAGGGGACCTGCAGGCAGTCCCTGGTGAATGGGGGCTGCATTTACACTGACCTTCAGGCTTCCTCTGTGCTTGCAGGAGGTTGTGGTGTTGGTGTCACCTGGGATGGACCCGGCCCTGGCAGCACTGCTGGCTACTCTGCCTTGGGCAGCAACCAGCTGAGATGAGGCTTCTGGGTTATGGTAGCTGCTCTTTCAGCATCCACTAAACTAAATCATCTCATTAGAGGGATGCCTGGAAAAGAAGCATGATGGCTGTAGTTATGCTTTGGACCTGAGGTTTGAACAACAGATGTGCCTTGTATCCAGAAGCCTGCATGTGTCCGAGACCAGATTTTTCTCTTATGGGTGAGAACTCAGGAGGAGGGTGATTTAATGGAGCACTGATAAAGTCTGACTAAAGAAAACAGACTTCTCTTTAGTTTTGTTTTTCTCTTGCTTTTGCTGGTTCATTAAAAAGTCTTTTATTTACTTTAAAGATTTTGTATTTATTCCCACCACAAGGGATAGAGTGAGGAAGGGCAGAGATATCAAAAAGTAACATTTTGATAGCAGTTGCTGTCTGTCTAGTTGCCAGCTTTCTTCAGGGAAAATCTTAACTGGCATGCTAGCTTGTTGAGTATTGAATAATAAATAATGAGGTGCAAGGTGGACAGATGGGTGATGGATGAGTTTTGCAAGGCTTAAAGGCAGGAGAATTTCCTTTACTGATTTTTTTGTTTTGTTTTATTTTTTGAAGCCCAAATCAAACAAATAGGTTCTCAGCTGGAAAAAAAAATCCCATTCTCCCTTTTAATTGAGTTTTATTTCAAATCTGTTGAAGAAAACAAAGTTTGTCCTATTTAATATAATTATGTCTCCATGTGCAGCAGTGCCAGGGATCCTTGAGCTGCTGCTCCAGTGGTCAGATTTGTGTTATTCCCCCAGGTGTTAAAACATGAAGCAGAGGGTGTTCTCTCAAGGTGCTTTCCCTTAGTGACTCTATCCTCATTTCCCTTTTTTTATTCTCCTTAATAATGAACCATTTGAGTCTGGAAATAAGTCTTGGGCTGTGTATGGCAGTGCAATAATAAGTGGGAATAGGCATCTGTTTATTTTGACAGGGACCATTTCTTGTGAAGGTGTTTATCGTAGGTTCCTGTTTCCCAGTGTGTTGACAGTTGCCTCTGTTCTGTGATGTAGTGTAGATATCAGGATTTTATGGCCTGGATTTTTGCATTCTTCATATTTGAAGTAATTGAGTGATTGAAGATTTACTCCTGGCAATTCAGCCTGTGAAAGGCTGTGGGGTATTTTCTGTGCTGTTGAAAACTAGGAAGATATTCTGTACCTGTGTGGGGCTGAGTGTGTGTCCCTGCATCCCAATACCAGCTGTTTCCCAGCTGCTCCCTGCCAGGACATGGGGCAGCTGTGGTGTGCCAGGAGCAGTTGAGTTGAGAGGGGGATATGCAGCAGGATGAAGCTCCTCTGCTTCTGTTGTTCTGATGGGAGATGTTAAAACTGTCTCCTGGCTCTCTTCCACTGGGCAACAGTGCTGGAGTGTTTGCTGTTTCCTTGGGGGATTACAGGAGTCAAAGATAAGTTAAATGGAGATGGCTTAAATAGGAGCTTGAGGTACACGATCAAAGTCCCTCTAATGCTGCTGCCAACTTGTCCTCTCTACTCTAAGTCCCTCCCCTTCCCCCGGCAGTAACTGTAGTTCTCAGCAGAAGATGCAGCTGCTGCCTGCTTGAAAAGTCTCCCTGGAGACTCAGCCCTCAGTCTGAGCTGTTGTCCCAGGCTTGGCTGCTTTCATCTGTGCTCTCACTCCGCAGGCTTGTGAGCCAGTCCCGCTGCATCGGCACCGGGAAGCACGAGCCACCTGGGAGATGAACAACTCTGGGGTATCTGTGTAGCTTGCTTGCTGCTAAGCCTGAATTGTAGGGCACTGAATTGTAATGGGGGTGCTTGATCAAACTCTTTATTGGGATGTGTTGACCTGGTGGGGAGAGCCCCCAGTTTGTCCTCTCCCCGTGGTGGTGACACCTGCCAATTCCACCCCTGGAGTTATCAGGGTATCAGAACACCTGGACCTTGGGTGACCTTTCTGAAATGCTGTGTCTCATGTAAACTGCATAAGAGAACTTCTAATCTTTCAATTAAGAAGCCAACTATAGAAGAGGCTGTCTCAGCTGCTCTGCCTTGATAAGAAGGGAAAGCTTTACAACTTGCTGTCGAGTCATAACTCCTTCGTGCACACACAGGTCTGCTCTGCCAAAAGCAGGCAGAAATGCAGAAAGAAAACCTCCCATCAGTTTCATCTCTTTATTGAAAACTTGTCTGACAGTGAGTCTTTTGAAGATAGATGTTTCCCACCTGTAGAACTCACCTAAGACTGTCAGCATCCCCTTGCTGTTGCCTGAGGACTTTCCTGCATTCCCTCGCCAAGCCTTGCAGTATAAGATTCCCCCTCTGCTTCTGCCTATTGAAATGTGAAAAATAAAATAAAAACCAGACCTTAAGAACATGGGTCTGGCTGTTAATCACAAACACATTGGTGCTTAGGCATAAAAAGCCTAATCATCCACTATTTATCCACTGCTGGGAGAACACAATGTTTAAGTTGATGGCAGCGGAAGAATTGTCCTACAAGTGTTTCTCCGCTTGTAAACATTTAGGAGGAAGGGGAGTAACTGCCTTAGGCTAAAATAAAAAACTTGCCTTGGACTTCTGGGTTACTGATCAGGAATTTCTGTTATTTGAGCAATGCTTCTAATCAGCTGAAATAGCAAGTGCTGTGTCAGAGGATTATTCTAGGAAATGAGTATCACGTTTGATTATAACATTGATTTCACACTTATTAAATCCTAGCTGAAGAAGGTGTCAAAGAATATTATGTCTGTACAAAAGTGTTTTGTTAGAGGCAGCATTTGTGCTTGCTAAGCCTTCTCTTAAGCTGGTGGTTATCCTTTAAGAACAGTGTTCATTGACTGAAGTGAGGACACTGGTGTGTTTTGCTGAAAAAAGCAAAGCCTGGATGTTTAAAACAGCTTTTCTTTGCTTCCTGAAGGTGCCTATGCAGAGGTACATAAAATTATAGGATCATTTAGGTTGGGAAAGATTTCTAAGATTGAGTCCAACCATTAACTCAGCAGTGCCAAGTCTACCACTAAACCATATCCCTAAGCAGCACATCTACCTATCTTTTAAATTCCTCCAGGAATTGTTACTCCCACTGCTTCCCTGGGTATTGTTCTGATGCTCGACAACCCTTTCAGTGAAGAATTTTTTCCAAATATTCATCCTAAACCTCCCCTGACACAGCTTGAGGCCATTTTCTCTTGTCCTATTGCTTGTTACATGAGAGAAGAGGCTGAGCCCCACCTGGCTACCATCTCCTTTCAGGGAGTTGCAGAGAGCAATGAGGTCCTCCCTAAGCCTCCTCCAGACTAAGGAACCCCAGCGCCCTTGGCTGCTGCTCATAGAATGTATGCTCCAGACCCTTCACCAGCCTTGTTGCCCTTCTGTACACATCTGCCTACAATGGGGATGATGCTCCAAGTGCCTGCCTGCCTAGTGGCATGGGGCACATTTATTGCAGTGGTTTGGAGCTTTGGAAAACTTCTGCAATTGTTTACTGAGAGAGTTTGATCTCTGGGTGTGTCTGAGCCTGGGGACCTGAGCCAGGATCAGGGGATGGGAGGGAAAGAGCACTCCCAGAGGAACAGGAAAAGAAAATGTTTAGTAATACAAGGTCAAATAAGCAGCTAGACACTGTTTCTTTGATATGATTTGTAGAAGTGGAGGATGGTTAATGTTGAGGTTACTTATTTAACAGAAGAGATTGTTGTGAGTCTTCTCTTTAGCACCCCTGTGAATGTCCCTTGGTAGCTTCTAATTCCCTATACCACCAAATGATTTGTAATTTTAACTCAGGCTGTGGTGTTTCTGCTGGGAAGATACCCAATCTTGTGCACAAAGTAAACCCGTGAATTGGTTCTGATTCTGTGAAGGGCAGTGTCTGTGTGAAGGTATGTGCTATACAGGGGGTAGACAGGTGCACATGGATGTTGACAAATACATTAGAAGGCTCAGGGGTTGAGTAGATATTTATTCTGAAACCCCACGAAATGACTGATGCTCAGTGTCACATAGAGTTCAGCCTACCAAGATGCCTGCTGAAGGCTAAAATCAAGTATTACGTGGCACCTGAACCTCAGTACCAATCCAGGTGTGTTTTCTCTGCCCAAGGCTAGTGGAAGATGATGCAATTTCATATCTAGTGATGATATAATGCAGGGTTAAGAGATGCTGACTGTCTGAACCATTATGTATGTCTGAGAGGGTGTTTTGAGCCTGTTGCCTGTGACCTGGCTGGTTCACAGCAACCTGTGAAATCCTGGACACTAAGAGGTTAACTAGCTTCTTCCTATCCACCAGCTAAAGGCTATGTGCTGAAAGAAGGGGACACCAGAAACCTGGAATGTTGTGGTCTCCTTCTGAGTCAGCTAATCAATAAACATTAATCTATTATGCCAATTAAATTCTTAGTGAAGGTGAAGCACTATGTAAGTGCCAGGTGTTGTGGGAAGCCTGGGGTCACTGCAATGCCAAAGGTGCTGTCTGATGGATGGGAGATTAAACAGAAGTCTCAACTACAACTGCTCATTAATGATTCTGTAACATTTTTCATGACAGAAATATTCCCTGGGAGTTGAAGGTGAACTGATCAAAATCTGAATTTTTTTTTTTTTTTAGCTTCTGGTCAGTTAAAATTGGATGCAATGCTGAAAACCAGTATGAGCTATGAAAAACACTAACCTGAAGGTAACAGATGGTAAAAGAATAATGATGGATCCAGTCAACAATAATTTCCTGTCCTATATTTTCTCCTGGCTGGGGCACTATGCTGCATGCTGAAAGGCTGAGCTAATTTCCGGACTGTACCATGGCCTTTCTGTGTGATGAGATCAGATCACATAGGCCCATGCTCCTCATTTTGGATGCCTGGCTTGATTCCCCTGAGATGATTTTTGAGCTGATTCTTCTTCCAGCACTTGCACTGACTAGGCTTGGGGCTGGACCTGATCCTCAGGCTTAGCAGAGAGCTTAAAGTTCCACTTGCCAGCAGCCAGTTCAGCAGTGCTGAGCAGCACCCAAGTGCTCTGGAGGTTGGATCCTGTGCCATTTGGCCAGTACCACACAGAGAAGAGCTTGAGCCAAATCCCTCTCTAGCTCTAGGCGAGTTCTTAGCCAGACAGGGAGACTTCCAGCCAAACCAGTGCCTAGAACCTGAAAGTGAAGTCATCCAGAGTTAATGCTTTTCATAGGCTGGAGAAGGAATGACAACCCACCTCCTTTACAGCTGCGTAATATGGCCAAGTTCATTACCATTTATTAGGCAATGATGAGCTTACCATTGAAATGCCTGTAAATAAGCAAACCATCTACAGATGGCCACTTAATAGGCTCTGCTTCCAGGTTGTAATACCTGACCCCGTGCACAGATGTTGCTTTCCTCGAGCAGCTGTGCTGTGCGGATCTGCTTCTGCCAAGGAACCTTTCCCTATCTGCTCCAGCCGAATTTCAGCTCCTTGAAAGCTACGTGCTTCTGCCCCCCACCTCAACCCTGTTCCCAAGGTATTATCATATCCACAGTTTGTTGTTTGGAAAAGCAGGCTGTGGTGCCTGTCATCCTTTGTGTGCGCTTTGTCTTTGTGCCAGCTCGCATCCCGAGGAACTGCAAAGTGGCACCCGCGCTCTCTGTCTCACAGCAGGCATGTTTTGCATTTACTGACACATGGGGAGTGACTGACTAATACTAACATGAAAACAATTCTGACAGAACAAGGGCTTGATGCAGGGGGGGGGGAAATATCCAGGAAAACAAAGCGTGTTCAGCATATGCTATTGCTTTCACCAGTTCAATAAATATTTATTGTATTTCTTATAATTGAGTTTCTCCACTGTAAACCTAAATGGAAGAGAGTGTAAGAAGTTTAGGCAGATGGCTTAAGAAAAAAAAAAAAAGGTCCCCTACCCAAGCACACCAGCATCGGTTTCTCACTATAAATGAGAAAATATTCCAAAAGAAATTTCTCCCAGGAGTGTGCAGATAAGGGGAGGGAGAAAAAAAAACAACAATAGAAAAAGCAGAGGAAATGCAGCCCCCCAACCTTCTCGCTGCCTTGATTTGGGACTTGAGATGTGTGTGTATGGGGCAGTCTTCATCCAGCAAATATTGATAGCAGATGAAGCTTTTAAACACTAATAAAAAAAAATAAATCTGTGCTTAGGAAAAGGCAGTAACTGGGGTTGTAGTAACAGACGTTCTGAATCCATTAAAGATGAGATGGTGGAAAAACTACCTGATCTGGTGGGAATAAATCTGAAAAATCCATAGGTCTCATGTTGGCTGGTTGTTCTGCTGGATAGTGTTTCCCTGGTCACCTCTCTTTCATTTCCATAGCTGAGTGTTGGATGTGATTTTTTTTTTTGGTCTACCCACTCTGCTTGCCCTGCTTGAGCTGTTAAAGCCTTGCTCCTTGGATTTAACAAGAGTCTTCAGGCTGTTTGGAATTTGTCATTTTTAATGCTGCTTTTTGGCAGAAGCATCCATGTTCTGTGACATTTCCCTTTAATTTAGAGCTACTTTGGAGCATCTGTAAATGGTCATGAGATAGGAATTTTAATTGTTTTAATTATATTTCTATCTTCCCCAACCCCCTCTCTCCAATGGACCTTTTTACATTGCATCAGAGAGAATTTTCTTCCCCCCAATACATTTTTCAGATACTGACATCTGGAGACATTCATCAAAGAATAACTTCTACTAGAAACCAAAAATCCATTAATGAAGCTGGAACTATTTGCATAGTAGAAATTATACTTAATAACCTTTAAGGGGAAGACTCGTGTGATTGATGTAGAATACAATTATAGTTAATGGTCAGGGTGCAGGGGTGTTCAAGCCTGTTGTTTTTCATATCTGCTCTTCATCTCAGGCATGCTGGGGCCAGTGCTCCTTTGCAGGAACTGGAGGAGGGGGCTGTTCCCAGTAACCCCACTGAAGGGCATCATCTGGGGTGCACATTGCACCTCAAAAGTGCCCTGATGGGGGGGGGAAAGGCACTAGATGTGCAGCAGTGAGCTGGGCTGTTTTGTAGCTGCTGTGCTGTTCACCAAGGCCTGTGGGGATGCTATGGCATTTCTTTAGGGGCTGTTGGAAAAAAGACATCAGTTGGGACTGCTGTGTTAGGAAAATGAAAAAAGAGTAAGGTTTGCTTCAGATGTGAGGGTCTAACACCCAGCTGCTGTTGCCTCCCTCTATGCGAGGGGCACAGGGAGACTCTAGGAAGAAAATGTTGCCTGTACTGGCCATGGGTGTGATAGGTTTCTTGGAAAGTTCAGGTATTTCTTGTATTCTGCAAAGATGGGTTAATAGAGCTAGCAGGCAAACACCTCAGGAGGTCACTGGGAAGAGGAACTGTGCAGAGGTGACGTGGATGCTGATGGTGTGTCCTGCAGGGGAGCTGCCCAGAGCAAGTCAGGCACAACTCCATTAAAAGAAGCGATTTTTGCACCAGCGTCGAGGAGGTAGATGGGAATTGGATGTGTGTGCCTTCCTCCTGCTCTTGTGACTCAGAAGGGATCTTGGCTTGCTCTCCTGCAGCCACACTGCTGCCCCAGTCCCACTGGGAGCCCACCAGAGAGGGCCAGCTCACTCAGTTCAGCTCCCAGCTGGGGAAGGGCAGGATCCGGCACATAACCAAGTGTCAAGGGGATGACTTGGTACGTGTCTAATTCAATTGCTTTTGTGTGCCTGTGTGATCGAGTGAGCAGGTTGCACTCTGAATTCATAGCAGATTTTGGTCCTTTGTGATGAAGTAGGTGGTATTTCTGCAATTTGGAGCTTCTTGCAGGCAGTGCATAGCATTGGGTCTGTGGTGCCTGTATCCAAGAAGGGTTAGTGCTGAGATCTTTAACAGAGCCCCTAAAGTACCATCTCAGGATGTCTAATTATGCTACTACTGAGCTGCCCTTTCTCATCTCTGCTCTTTCTGACCTTGAGTACTGCCCATTGTGTTTTCATTCTCCAGCACTTGGGTCCTGGCCTTGGGCCAAACAAACAAAAAAATTTATTCTAATTCAACATAAAGGCGTAGTCTTATCTCCTGTGTTCTAGGTGAAGATAAAGGGCTGGGCTCCGGGGAAGCAGATGGATATTTCAGAGTCTGTGTGTTGTTGGAGCAAAACAGAGTGTGGAGAAAAACAAACCTGTATAGAGCAATCTGAACTATTTAGGGGACCTCTTGTTTGCTATAGCTGGCCATTCAATCATCTCCATTTCTGCCTGAGAAATATCAATCCTAAATTCTGCTTTTTTTTAAATGGGCAAAGCAAGCCATGAAGGTGTGCTCTATTAGCAGCACTGAAGAGCAGATTCCTCTCTCCCACACAGGGCCAAGAAGGGAGCAGAAAACATCTGTATTTTGTTGCCTGCCCATGCTGGACCCTGGGCTGCTTGGGCTAAGGCACAGTGCTGCACAGGGGGGTATGGGAGCCAGACCTGTTCTCTCCACGTTTGCAGCAAATGTGCTGCATAGAGGGATGCTAAAGTTCTGTATTCCTCTAAGGATTTCCGGATTACGGAGTTTGTTTTTCTGTTTTTAAAGGGATCAAAGTTTCTAAGCTGATTTTTTCATTCAGATGTCTAACTGATAGCAGTGACGGTAGAGGAAATCAAAGGAGGGAATTATTGTCTGTGCATCTCAGTTAGTCATTCTCGTGTCTGCCTTTATCTGCCAGAACATTTCTGTTCCTTAAAGCCACACTTAACATAAACATAAAACCTTTTTGGCAGGTGGGCTCTGTGCTGGTACTTGGATTTTTGGATTTTTCTGTGACAGATGGAGTCTTTGTCCTTTCAGATCTGGGGCTTTGCACTTGCATTCTGTTTTCAATTGCCTTTTTATTTATTACTCATCAAAGGGAAACCACATAAAGGAAACAGGAAAAAAGAATATTTAGTATTTTTGGGGGGGGGGGAACCTGAGACCTTCCATCAATACTTCATGAGCTTGGGGGTCATATTAGTATGTTTTTGCAAGCTGGTTTCCTTGAACCAAGGCATGATTCCCTATCACAGGCAGGCTCACAGTTTGAGTTGCAGGTTTCTCAGGGCAAATTCTTTGGTATGCTGCAAGTACTGGTAATGATAGAGGACAACAGCTTTGCATCCTCATAGATAGTGACCACCTTGTTTAAAACTTTAGCAGTGCCAATACTTATCTATCCATAGTATAATTTGATGTCCTGGTACAGACTTGCCCAAGCAGAAAAGTGTTTCAAAGAATAAAGGGCTCATTGCTGCAGGGTCTGTTTGCCAGTGTCTGCTCTTTAGTCATGCCTGTAATTGGAATGTGAGTGCTCTCTCTGCTGGACTTGCCAGCCTTAGATGAATGTGAGGCCTGGAGGGGCCACTTGACATCCAGACTCTTCATAACTCTGCAAATTCAGACTTGAAGTTTAGGGCACGGCCTGGCCTTCAGTGGGAGGCAGCTGCAAAGAGTCAGGCGACGCCTGTAGCTCTGGTAGAATCGAAAGGTGTGAAAAAGGCAGGGCACAGATCTTCCTCCTGCTCGCCTTCCCTCCCTCTCTGCAGCAGAGCTGATTTCAGATTCCAGGCATCCCTGCACCTGGTGCCTCCGCAGTGTGAGTGGGAGTTCAGTGAGTTACGGAGCAGCCTTGTCCAGGAGGCAGAGCAGCCCAGCATACCCACCTTGGACAGGAAAACAACCCCTCCTTCCCCAGGCACCTTGCTGTGTTGTTTTCATGAGCCACACACACAAAAAATAAGTAAAACTTGCCTTCTGCTGGACAGTGCAGACAGGAGTGCAGATCTCTGAGAAAGCAAATCAGCTCACCTGCTGAAAGCTATGAGATCCAAGATAGGAAGCAAGATGCTTAAATCAGGATCTTAAGTCAGTGCATGATTATTCCTTGTTTTACCACTCCTTGAGGATGTTTAGAGGACGTTAATGACTTGTCTCTCTCTCGGAGAGATCCCAGAGCAAATTGTAGGTTGTACACAGTATGATAAACCTATTCTGCAGTCAAAGGCATGCCTGGACCAGTCTGAGGCATGTTTCATTTGTATTACAGTGCCATTAGGTGGCATGAAAAATAATAATTTGTCAAGCTTCCACTTAGCACTGTGCTCGAGCTAATCTATGAGCCCAGTGCAGCTACTGCCCTTCCCTTGTTCAGCTGGGGCTGGTTGTCCTGTGCAGGGCCCTGGGTACCCTCACACCCAGGTGTAGACCTGTGCCAGTCAGACAGGTCTGAAGTTAAATCTGTGTTGTGATGCTGGGGTACAGCTGTCTAAGGGGCAGTTGTTTCTGCCGACACTGAAAGGCAGCCACCCCTGGGGGAAAGGTGCAGGTTTACTTTTAACCATAGTGCTTAGGACTAATGGCAAATAAGTTTAGATTTGGAAGGCATTAGGAGAGGTAATTAGAATTGCTCAGATAGCAGTTACTCTCCAGAGTTAGATACTTCCTCTTGAAGAGATCATGCTGGAAATAACTGATTAAAGGTTCAGCCTTGAGTTTTCTCCAAAATCCTATTCTTTCTTCTCTCCCTTTTCACCTTTAAGCTGACTGGAGGAGTGGGTTGTAAAATGATGTTGGTGAAGTGATTCTCTGGTTTGGGGAGTTCTTTCTCTCTGAGAACCACCAGCATTGTTTTCAATGGAGTCCGAGTTTGAGTTTCATTGACCATCTCCAGTTGTAGGAATGATCCACTCAGATGGCCCAGCCTAGGAGGTCTGGTAGGATCACAGGCAGAGACTGTGAGAGGAACAAGTGGATTGAGTGTTAAGGTTTCCTCAAAACAAATCTCACTACCACAGATAATTGAATAGATCTTCTCTGTGCATAATCCAGTTTTGTGAACTCAAGAGACACACTTTAAAGTGCTTCATTTTACCCCCAATTAACTTTAATTCATCTTTCCTTGAGCTCTTGAGAATGGAAACTGTGCTAGATTGGTTGTCTGAAGTTCTTTTTATTAAAAAAAAAAAAGGGGACAAAAAATGTGAGGTTCACACTGATTGCACCAAATTCTTTAAAATAAGAGCATTCAAGTGAACTATTAAATTTTCACCTCTATGCAAATAAGGCTCTATGTGCAAAGTGGAGAGCTTGACAAGTGATTATTACTTTCTGTGCAATGTAATGGCCTTGAAGTACCATAGGAAAAAAAACCCAAAGCCCTATCGCTTTAACTCATTCATTTGGAAAGGTCTAATGAGTAATATTAAATGATCCTACCCCAAAAGCACATTTTGGGGGTGAGCCACTGTCATTCCATTTTGCATTAAGACTGGGATGTATTAGATATGACTGCAGTTCTAGTTGTCCACAGAGGCATAAAACTTGCTTTGGGATGACAAGAATGGAAGGAAATAGGACACTTACAGACCCACAGAAATTGCTAAGTGATGCCTTTTTGCACAGGCCCTCCATTTTGTATAAATTAATAGTTTGCATGCTGCATTTTATTTTTCTTACTCCTCCCACTTTTCAATACACAGGAATGTTCATTTGCTGAGACCCTTGACTGCTGCAGGGGGCTTCTGTGGGCAAGGGAGGGCGAGACATAAAATAAGGGCAGGAACAATACTGAGGCAAAAGAAGAAGCAGGGTGCTGCAGGTACAGGGCCTCTCAGGGAAAGAGTTAAAATAGACAGAAACCTGTTGGACTTGGACTTTTCCAAGATGTGAACATTTAAGTATAATCAGCTGAGCAGTATTGTAGTTTGGGAGTGCAGTAAAAGACTGAGCATGAGTGAGGTGGAAACTGGAGAACCACTGGGCAAGTCACAGAAGTTCCCCTTGTCTTTGACTGAAGTCCTTTTGCCAGCAAAAAGTTATTCTTATTGCTTTGTAACTCTTTAATCTGGCAATAAAGTCTACTGTATAACAAGAACACTTATTATTACTGCCTGATCACCTAAAATTGCTGTGCAACAGGAGAACACCTAATAGCCAAAGCGTTATCCCCATGAAAGGAAATGATCCATTAGCAAAATGCTATAAACTGGCAGGCAGGAGGGCAGCTAAGCATTTTGACCCTATTAGCCTGGAGATAGGAAACCCAGTAATCCTAAATGTGATTGCCTCGGAGATAAGTTTAATTACTGAAAATGCTAGAACTGCAGAAAGCCTGCAGAAACCCGTCTTTCTTTGATAGCAAAAAGAAGCAATGAGGTAGTCTGGAGCTAGAAAAGGGGACAAAGAGCCCCATAATTACTCCATTTCGCTCTTATGTAATACTAACATGTGAAATACAGCAACCCTCTGCATAGGGTTATGGGATGCCCTTTTGAATAAATTATTTCTGCGGTGTCTCTGTTTCCTTTTAGTGCTTTTCTCTAGCACTGGGGTGATGTCCTCAGTTCTGAATCTGTGCATACATGAAGATGTGTTGTATCCCATCCTTCCAGTTAGAAGGGTGCAGAGAATGTGTGGTCACAAAGATCTGTGCATAACTCCATAGTGCTATTAATTGTGGGTATCACAGGAGATTATGGAAGTTATGATGTGAGGTGGGAAACGTCTTGGTAACTGAAAGATTGTTCTTTTGAACATTTTAGTGTCAGACATAATAACTATGAATTCAGTCAAGCATCCAGGTGGGGATGTGAAATGCTGATAATATGGGTGCTTTGTGACATTCCTTTGATAGCTGATACTTCTGGGAATGAAGGCCTAAGAAGGCAATTCATGCTGAAACTGAAATCTGAAGATAATAGTATCAACAGGTTGTTCAAGTTCTGTGTCCTCAGATCTGTTTCAGTGCTTCAGGGGCTCAACCATATGACTGTACAAATAATAAAGATACCCAGTTTTAGACTTACAGAATATTTTTTTCACAGCACTATCTAACTGCCTTCTGTTTATCAATGAAAGTAGAAGGAGTGGTATTCCAGGTTATCATTAATTTAGGTCCTTGCTGGCAGTAGTTGATCAGTAGCTGTTAGCTACTTTAAATAAAAGTGCTTGAAGTTGTTATAAAAAATTCTTCTGTTAACAGCTCAGAGAAATGCCAAGACAGCCAAAAGCTCTGCTAGATGTAAGTCCAAACAGTGATACATCTTGTATACCTTTGCATGACTGCCTGCCTTTGGCCTGTGGCTGATTAAGTGCCTGTATTGCAGTTATCTCAGTGAAGTCTCAGTAAACTCCACCATGCCTCTGAAGAGAAGTCTCATGCTAGGAGCCCAGCCATGGATGGGGTAGAAAGAAATGGTTGACATCAAGTGGAGCTGAAGGTTAAGGTGGTGATTCCTGCCTTGTTTTCTCATCTTTCTCGGGAACAAAATTAAGAACTAGAATTCAGAGGTCAGATGCATCAAATAACATCCTGTTCAATGCCGGCTGTACTGTGGTGTGCTTTGGGAAATAATAATCTCTTTTCTGGAAGGGTTTGGCACATTCAGTGTGTGTCCCATGTGTTTGCTTGCTGGTATGAGGAGATGGTTATTAGCTCTCTGAAACTACCTGTTGTGTGAAATGGTGAGAGCCCCGAGTGGAGGGGTTTGTATCTATTACAGTGTGTCAGTGTCTCGACCCAGGGAAGTGGCTCAGCAGAAGTTACACAGATGTGCCCTCAGAGCCTTGTTAAATGCTTAAAACTGTTCCAGCTGATCCGTGGGAAACAAAGCACAGCTGTATCCACAGGTGGGGACTCAGGCAGCCCAAGCCAGAAAAAGGCAATATTCCCTCCCTGGGGGAAGATGTGAGGGGAAAGAAAATACTGTGATCCTGGAAGCCACCTCCAGAGTCTCAGAGGCTGGAAGTAAATCCAACTTCTCTGTTTAGCTGAAAGCCAGTGAGGACCTTACAGCTGTTGTTTCAAATATGATCAGATGGAAAGGAGAAGTTGAATTTCAGGGTGCAGTTGTGCATGTTATCTGACCCAAATGGTTTACAAACTGGTCTCTGTGATTGAGGAGAAATAATCGTGCTCTTTAGCATCTCAATAGCAGAGTATATCAATCATGTGGGGAAAAAAAAAACCCTACCCTGCCCACTAATTGAAATAGGAGTTGATTAGCAGCGGGTGCAGCACCCGCTGTCATGGCAGGGAAACTATTTGTTAAGGAATCACTTGGAAAGGACTGGCATTGCTGATGAGCTTAAGGAAGAGCCATGCCCTTATGTCACTGAAGGAGATGGACTGATGAACTGAAACTAGACAAGATGACTCCCATTGATGGTGGAGAGGCAGCAGCTTCCACTGGTGGCTTGCTTTCTCCTTCCCAGGCTTCGGCGTGCTGTTGCACGGGGCTACTTGAAAAAGCCTCCAGCAAGTCTGAGACTTCAAAAGACCAGATGTGAGAATTTCATTTTAATGCACTGACACTAAGCCTGGGGTCATTGGTAATATCTTGAAGAAATAACAAGTGATTGTGTAAATATGTGTCCCCCAGCCGTCTGCTTCTGTTAGACAGTGCTGGGTATTTTATCACAAATTAATCATGCATTCTGACAGTAGCTGGAGTGGCATTTTCTGCTAAACTTATCCCTTTAATTAAATGTAGATGCTCCATCTTCAGGCTGACAGTCTCAGGACACCTGTTTAATTTTTTAATTGGGGCCAATGGTTTGCCTGTTCATTGTGCTTTTCCTTTTTGCATCTCCTCATCCCCACACATGTTCACAAAATGTACCAAGAAGAGCTACAGATATTGAACAGGACAGGCTGGGCTGACAGATAAGGTCATTTCAGCAAAGAACCAAAGCACTTGTGTGCTTGAGCTGAGAGGGCTGCTGTGTCTGTTAAATGCAGATTGACAGAAGTGTCCAAGGGACAACCTTTCTTTTCCATAGGAAGCATTTAATTACTGCTTTGCATTCAGTGGAAATGCTCACAAGTTTCTGCACTCAGATCTCCCTGAATCGTGATGTGTCTGATCAAAATTTTCTTTTTCTACCATCTAACCCGGTTGAAATGTGTTTGAGAGAGATTTCTGTGGGGGATTTGGAGAATTAAAATGGCCCTTTTGATCCTCTTAGAATCCCAAAACAACGAGTGGGTGAGCTGTTCTTTTCTTGTGAGAATCTCAATATGTCTGCCCTTGCTGTGTGTAATTTCAAAAGACTGGCTTGGAAATATTGTCTTGTTTAGTGATTATGTTATGAAATGAGGGTTTTATGTTTCATTCCTTCAAATGGAGGATTTGGCACTTTCTTTACGTTTCTTTGGATTCATAGTGAATGTCAAGAAATATATTTTTGTTAGTGTTTTTAAGTACCACACTTTGTATTTTTAGCATCTTTCCAGCTAAGGGTCTTTGAAGACCTCACAGATGAGCTACCTGGTCTAGGGTAAGGTGTCCCTGCCTGTGGCTGGGGGAGTTGGAACTGTATAATCTTTAAGGCTCTTTCTAACCCAAACCATTCTGTGATTATATGATTGTAATTCAGCTACACTTGCATCACTTCAGGTCTGTTTTGCTCCAGGGCTGCTTTGCACACCACATGGGTGCTGGTAACATCCCTTGGTAGAAAAGACTGAAGGATCTTCATAGCTTTCCTACTCTCTGAAGACACTGCTCTTAGTAAATATCTTTTCTGGGTTCTCCAGTGCAATCTGGAAGGAAAGCACAGCTCATTTTGCTCCTGTTTGTACAGAGCAGTTTGCAAGGTAACAGCTGTCAGATGGCTTCTTCTGGAAATGAAGCTTGGAATAATATCCCACTTATTCAATTGACTTGGGTCAGTGTCTACCAGGGCTGTTTGTGTGGTTAATTCACATTGCTGTACTTTGCATCCTGGTTCATGTTGCTGATGTTTTAGGCTCTGGCAGGAAATCCTCTCTGGAACAAAGTGACTTCATGTTGCTGGTGTTCTGTAAGATATAACTGTTGCTCAGTCTTTCCTGATTACTACATTCGAGGCAATCTGCCAGCTGCAACCCAGTGCTGTATTGCATCATGTCTGGTCACCTGTCCTTGTGTAAGGGTGCCCTGGATTACCTCACAGGCACCTTAATATGATGCCACTTTTCTGTCCTGGCACCAAGGTCGAGGTGTGTCTCTATGTTTTATTTGTGATGAGTAGTCGTGAACTTCAGGAATTCAGGAACTACCTGTATTTTATAGTCTCTTATGTGGAGTTCAGTATCCTGTTGAAGCACTTTGACTTACCTGGCCTGGACTCACTGGCACAGCAGAGTTTCTCCAAAGACAAAAGAATCTGTTCCTGAAGTTGTGTGCCAAAAGGTGCATTTCAGGCACATAGGGCCTGTATCCTGATTCAGGTTGGAAAGATGGGAAATCTTTCAGTGTCTGTCAGAGGACAGGACTGGGGAGGGCTGTTGCAGAGGAGACATATCATGCTGCACTGAGGGAGAAACTTCCAGTCACTTTATTGTTAGATGGAAGTTGGGAAGGCTGAGGGCCTTCTTGGATTGTTTTAAAACAGTTGTACTCCAAGGATGTTTGAGCTTTTTCTCTTTGTATTAATATCCTCTTTTCCAGAAAAAGGCCTGACAAGAAAGAGAAACTTGGCCTCTTTCACAGAAACATGCATTAACAAATAGCAGTGGGGCACAGTAATCCTGTCTTTGGTTCCTTTCTGTATTGTTTTTGTAGCTTTTCTTTTTTCTGGAACATGCAGCACAGAGCAAACTCAGTGGGGGCTTAGAGAGGGGGACTGAAAGAGGCAGTGGGTGCTGTTTACTGACGAGCGAGGCTGAGAGCACTGCACTGAGCATCTGAATGTGAAGTTAGGAACAGGAATGAAGTCCTGAAGCTGAATTATAACCCAAATTCGGCAAGTTTTGGTGAAATACAAAACCTGACAAATACTTGTTTAAAGCACTGACAACCACCTCCAGGTGCTGTGCTGATCTGCCAGAGTGCTTATAGGTCTCCAAAGCAAAGAAAACTCGTTAGGTGTGGTTGTCTGTGTATTGCTCATGCACCTTTTTCCCAGGGCTGGATTCTGTGCTGGGGTAGACACAACACAGTACTCAAAAGGAGTCTTGCACTGGCTCTGGATGTTTCTACCCTGATTCAGACCACTGAACCAGTGCAAACCACCACATGAGCAATGTACAGAGCTGCTCCCCAGTCTGGCACTCGTGGCAGGATTTGATGTGGTGGATCATACTGAAACCTTACTGTTTAGGAAATACTTTTACCCCTCTCTTCTGGGATTTGCCCAGAAATGGCTGGTGTCTGATAGCCTGATAGCATTTGTGAATGAGTTGGTCACAGTCCAATCCTTAATAGCCATCTGTATTTCCCTGCATCAGACCACGATCCAGCTCAGTTGGTCTGATTAGCACAGCCCCCAAGGGGCCACTGGCTAAATATCACAGTGAGCAAAACTCAGCCTCCAGCTCTGGGCTGGGTCCATCACACCAAGAGGTAAAGGGATGCTTATTTTTGCTATCGATGATGCTGTTTTGTCAGTCTCTGTTTCCCATCCAAAATGTTTTGGTCCAGGTTCTGATTCCCTTAAGTCTGCCTTCATTATAGCTTACTTTGCCTGTAGCCATACTAGTGAAAATAATGAAACAGTAAAGGATTACTTGGTGTGAAGAAAGGTGGAAGAATTGGGCCCTTGATTAAAGCACTAAAAATAGCAAAATAGAGTTTCACAGAAGATGTAATTACTTCTTTTATCTGCCCAGCTCTTATCATTTGTGACAGTTACTGGATGTTTCTTGGTGTGTTTTCAGACCTGTGACTTGATTGCATATTGCAGAGTCTTTTATGCGGCTCCTGAACATTGCAGCAATCTCTGCTTAAACAAATGTAACAATGGCAGTCAGGTACCTATTGCATTTGCTATTTTTGCCCTGTCAACTCATCCTTTCAGAAGACACAATTTGAAATCAGTTTCTTCCATATTTATTCTCCATCAGTGAACTCCCAGATCAGATTTGCTCAGGTTTAAAGCCAAAACAAGGTTTCTGTGCTGAATGCTCAGCCTGGCATCTAAAACTCAAGCTGTGTTCCTCCCGCCGTGCCCGTCACCGTGTCAGCAGTCACGGCGCCGAAACCGGCAAATTCTGCTGGAGGTTCAGGAGGTGGAAAAGAAATTTCTTTCTGTTTTACGCAAATTGCGTTATTAGGAAACTAAATATGTGTTAAGCCAAACGTCTTTCTCTTTTGCTATGGGTGAACTGTGGTGTTTCCAGAGCTGCTCCACAATTGCACGGGTGCTGTAGAGGGGAGAGCGGGACTGTGGACGTGGAACAGGCTTTGAAGGCAGCAGTGGGTGGTACCACAGCATCTTCTAACTGCTGTTGCCCTTCTGTTTAAAAGCAAAGGAAGAAATACCTCCTTCAGCCTGTATTGTTTCCTCATGCAGCCCATTAAAGAGACAAATGGGTGTACAGTAGCCCGCAGTACTGTCCCATGTGCTGTGGTTGAGACACAAATGACAGCTTGACAATTTCCTGTGTGTTTTCTCAGCAAGGCTCTTTTTAATTGTTAGAAGGTTTTCTCTTCTTCCATTAGTGTGATGTCATTAGACTGCAGCTCATGGGATTTTACACTAAATTTTTCATGCTGGGAAGCAGAAGTGGTACTTTTTTTTTTTTTTTTTTTTTTTGCTTGTCATGGTTTTGATTAGGAATTCAACTGATCCCTGTCCAGAAGAACCCTTACCAAAATGCAGCTAGGGAATTAATAAGTAAAAAGTACATGAAAACTCTTTGTCAAAGTTAGAACAATAAGCATTCCTACAGCTTCTCTAGTCTTCTGTCTGTCTCTCAGCTCTCTTAGCTTGAACAGGGCTATTTTAATTATTAAAATATTATAATTAATATTCTATTAAGAAAATTATGCTCTCTTCTTTTTGAGTTGATTTTGGCTTGAATGCCCTGCTGTGTGCATGGGAAGTTGTTAGGGATATTGCGAGGAATAAACTGAGCTTTGGATGCTCAGGAATGTTTTCTGCTCATTACGATACCTTTTTCTTTCTTTCTAAGCCTCAGTATTTTGGATCTAGTTGGAAGACCTTTGACAGAGGCAGGATGACAGTTAGAAACTCAGTTCTATTTTATTTTTTTTTAATATAAAAAGTCAAAATGTCAGTGTAGTTTTTGGGCGTTCTTACAATTGAGCTAGTTGGGTAATCTACTTCTCCCCCCTTGCCTAAGGTTAAATCAAACTGCTTATTAATTTTTGAAGGAAAAACTTGCCCCCCAGTTCCTTCTTCTGGGGCTGGACTTCAAATTTGCAGTCTATGGGAGGCCACCTGCCAGTTCAAGGAACGTGAGCAGAAATCTTTCCCTTAATGAATGGGTTTACTTGCCATTAATATTGTTGATTGGTTTCATGACAAAATACCATGGTGCTAAACAGAGAGAGCTGCCTTGTCTTCCATACAGGAGCTGCTTGTCTGCTTTGACGTTACAAGCTACTTCATTGTACATTTTCAGAGGATTGTGAAATTTCTTAAAGCAAGTGGCAAAAGGTGATTTCTTTTTTTTTTTTTTTTGTATCTTCAAGTCTGCGTATGCCAAAGTCTTGACAAGGTGAAGCCCTGTGTCGTGTATTTGTTGGTATATTTCCTTGCCCTTCTGAAAGTCTGGTTTTTTTTATTTTGTTGGTTTTCTGCTTTGTACCTTCAAGCAACAACTCAACTTTAACAACACATGTGAAAAACTCCACAAAGAGTTACTTTTGTGCGATGGCTGGCTTGAAAACAACTCTTTTCTGTGACTTACATCCCTGCTTCCAGCTGCCAACTGAGACATACAGTGCTTACTCCACTGGATAGCAGTTATACAAATTGTACTTGTGTGGGCAGCACCTGTCAAGTCCTCAACCTAAGTGCTCAACTTGGAGTCCTAAAGACTTTATTCCCATGATTTGTTTTTATTCCTCCCCTCTGTAGTGTGTCATCATAACTTCTGGAGTCACTGATTGCTATCAGCTAACCAAATCTGACAGGAAAATGGTAGTCTCAAAGGTGAGTCCCTAAAAGCTTTGTGGAAGATAGTTGATGAGGCGCTTCTACAACAGTCTCCTCTGCCCACACTGAAAATGTCAACATGGACTTGGCTGTTCTAAGATGAGAGAAAACTTGAGCAGGAGAGCTCTTGGGCAGGCTTGGCTGCAGGAGGGATTTTTGGGTAAAGGTTATACCGTCTTGGTTGCCCGCTTTGGTCAGTGATGTGGCATGAGTCTGCTGGGAAGGAGGCTTCATCCTACGCTTGCAGAGGTCTCCATGTGACCTGCAGGCTGTGAACTTTGCCCTGTGCAGATTTAAGTTCAGCTGCTGAGATCTTCCTGTGATGATGGTGGGCTTGCTCAGACCTGTCATGGCACTTTAACTTGACTCTTCTCCCTTCGAGTCCCTCAGTCAAAGGTTTCCATGCAGGTTTTTTTTAGGAGCAGAGGACAAAGGCAGACAGCCTTGGAGCATTGATTCAGCTGCCAGTCTGAAGTGTAAGTCCTAATTCAAGGCACAATAAGCATTTCCATCTGCTGAACTGGGCTGGGAGCCGGGAGGGTTGACAGGCTCTTTAGTGTCTGAGTTTCCCAGCCTCTACAACTCTTTCCTGTACCCTAAGGACACATGGCTTGGAGCAAGGACTGCTGAGCTAAGGAGTTGAGAAGGGCAAGGGGAGAGCAGGAGGCTTTCCCAAGTCCCTAAAGTTTCTATTCAGGGTTCAGCACAGCATCTCAACTGTTTGACTATCTTTGTCTTTACATTTAAAATTTGAAGTGTTGGGAAATGGTGCTTTTGGAAATGTAATTTAACTCTCCTGTAATCCTCAGCTGTTATGTCTCAATGATGGTAAAAGGAAATCTGGAAGAAGCTACAGTTTGATGCCAGAGTGAGAGATGTTTGTCTTTCTTTCCCAAGAAATTTAGGAATTGCTGTCCTGTATCATCCCTCCTGATTACAAAAGCTATTACTGTCTTTCAAAATAAACCTTGTTCCCTTCTCCCTGTCAGCCCAATCTCCATCTTCTCTGTGTTGTGTTGTGCCCAGATCAATATCCTCCAAACCCTTGGATTTTTACATGTGCTATAAAATCTGTAGCCTCTGCACTGTTTGGGTATAATGAGAGAGACCTCCTGTGATGGCTCACCTGCTTGTGGCTATTATAGAACAGATTTCCTTGCTATCTGTCTTGGCATGTCCCATACTTTGTTGGATACTCTGAGATTAAATCTGGTTTTCACTTCATTAAGTGACTCTGAAACATGGACACAAACCAAAGCCCAAACAGATGACAGTCTTGATTGTACCATGTATATTTTTTCCACTTAAACTTTGAGTGGAGGAGTTTGTAGCCTTCTTAATGATGTTTGGCTGGTGCCTGAATGGGGCTGAGATGGCAGATTGCCCAAAGCACTGTGACTGATCTAGAATGAACTGGGAGCCTCCACATCCTGGGGAGAGAGGGACTTGGCAGGCACCATGTCCCACTTCCTAATGTCCTTGGCTTCAGGAATTTCTCATTTCTTTAGCAGAGAAGCCCAGTCAGGCCCAGCATGTTGGAAAACAAATCTGCTGCAGATGAAAATGGTGTACTTGTTTCTTAGCAGATCCCATTTAAATGGCAGCATGAGCCTGGAGATCATCTGCTGTGTGCACTTTTGTTCTGAGCTTGTACAGACGGGTGATTTGCATGGCCATCATTTCCAAAAGTGTCATCTGCCTCAGACCAGATGTTCATCCTTCCTCCACTGAGACTCTGCTCTTTTCTTCTTGTTCCTTATTCTCAAAATAAATCTTCTATAGACATTATCATCCAGATTGACACTCGATAGTCTCCCTTTGAGTGACACACATCCAGCTAATATCAGTGTAGTTAATCATGCTGAACCCTCCCCACACCAACTGCTGCAATTCTTGCCACCAGTCCCTCTCAACATCTTTTTTTTTTTTGTTTGTTTTTAGGCCTTTGCATATTCAGGTGTAAGATGGAGTTAAGTGCCCCCATAACCTATTGACCCCCAACTAGTAGGACCATGTGGTGGTAGGTTTCAAGGATATGGTGTATTTTATATCATGACTCACAAAAAGAAGTTCCTGGCTGTATAGCTTTTTACCAGCTGTCCTGGTGCCATGAAAGCATCTCCAGTTTATACATTGTTGCTCAGGTTTCTTTTACTGCGCTTAGTTCTGCCTCTGGAGTTTCTAATTCTTCTTGCAATAAGTGAAACCAACCATCATTCACTGGGAAAGGACTCTGAGATCTTGAATTGCTAAAAGAAGTAAAACATGTTGAACAGTAAAATGAAAACTTTCTGTCCTTTCTGTTCCTCTCTCCCTCTTCCCCCTATGCCCACCAAGCATTTCAACAATGTAAAGATAATTTTGGACAAACTTCTATTCTAAATTCCCTTTCTCCGACTGAATAGGGCATGTAATCCCCACAGTAGGATTACTTTCATTTATGATGATGTCTTTGAAGACTTATTGTTCTTTAAACATTTTTTGGATTATGCATTTGAATTTGATCCATTTTTTTACAGATAGCAAGAATCCTGTCCATTGCTTTTGTGCCTTTCTTTCTGTACTATGAGTCAAATGATGCAACTAATTATAAGGAAATGAAATGTTGCCTGGTGTTTATTAGGCCCTGACAGTGTGGTCTGTGCCTCATGGAACAGGAAATCACCATCCCTGCTTCAGTGCTCTCATGAGCTGAGTAGGGCAGGGGATATTACATCCAAGCAAGCAATGTCTGGGATGAATCAGATCACCAAAGCTTGGTCTTAAAGTGGTACACAGCTGTTTGCTACAATTTGTTGGGGAATTTGTTTGAAAGGTCTCACCGAAGCGATGCCTCTGCAGAGAAACGAGTGGAAGGAGTGTGGTCAGGCACGTAAGAAATAGCAGATTTTATGCATGGCTGAAAGGTGAGACTTCCACAGGAGTGAGCAAAAGATAGAAGCTGGTTGGGAATCTTGAAGGGAGCACAGGGAGTAAAGGAGGAGGGTGAGTTCTTGGGGAGATGTGAGTGGGAAGCAGAGAGCTTGGATTTAGAGTTGTAGGTGAAATGAAGTCAGTGGTGTGATTACAAAAGGGGATTAGCGCAGCTGAATGCAGGAAAGAGCAGAATTGCAGAGTAAGTGCATTGGGCAGACAGAGGCAGAAAACACCAGGGTTGAACCACAGATGGATGATGAACGTGAGGTAGATCAGTGCTAGATTTCTGAAAACAAAGCTTGAGGTTAGACTGAGCAAATAAGAAGAGAGCAAAAGCAGATGGCAGGGTGGTTTGAGTCCCTGAAGATAAACAGGAGAGTTCAGTGCTTAGCAACTTCAGTATTCCCAAAAAAGCATTAAATAACTGTTTCAAAAATTTTTTTTTCTCTTTATTTTCTTTATTTTTGGAGTGCAAAGCATTACTTGGTTTAGAGAAGTTTGGACTTGGACCTGACCCGAGAGGTGGAGCTGGACCAGGATGATTGGCACAGTTTAATGTGCTGGGCAGTGTGTTGCTAACAGCATGGGTTGGGTGTTGGACTCACCTCTAGATCCTGTTTCCTCAGTCTGCAGGTGCCTGACTTTAATGCAGGTAATGCAGAACAAATAAAACAGCTGTATAGGTAGATGGAGAGCCAGTGCAAAGCCTGCAGCCTGTTTTGCAGGAAGTTGGATATAAGTCCTGCATGGGGCTGGCAACTGGGGCTGCACTTCACAGAGCAACGCCTGCTGAGATTATAGTTTCTTCTTTTCTAGTTGTATTTTTCTTAGAGGTTGATTTCCATAATGTAATGCAGTAATGGGATGCTGACATGTGGCATGGTTGAGTTCAACTCTGGGATGGCTTATTTGCATTAATGCCAATCAGCTGGTGCTGGCAACTGCCTTTTTTATTTAAAAAGGGAATCTCCCATGTCTCCTTGCTATACCTGCCAGCTAATCAGCAGGAGATGGGACATCAGATCCCTGCCTTCTCTTGTAGTGTCTCTGGATTAAGACTCAGAGATGATAATGCCCAGGAGAGACAGACACTGCAATCCAGCTGGATAATTTCCCTGATCTGCTTGTTGATGTGTTTTTCAAATGGCTGCAGTGTCAATGAAGTGAGCTGATGCATGTGCCAAATTCCTATTTGACTCGCCCTGCTCCTTGCTTCCCAGCACAAATTTCCACCCACCATCCAATGCTTTGTGCCCTTTGCTGACACGCAATTCCCTGCAGTGCTGTCACACTGCTGGCTGCTGAGGTGGTTTTGTGGGTTTCCCACACCCTTTGTAGCTGAAGAAGTTCCCTGTCCTTTTTGACCAGCTGGTGACCTGGTCCTGCTGGACCCTGCAGGGAGAGTCTCCAGAGGTTCTGTATGTGGTGGTATGCCCTGGGTGAACAGTGAAGAGAGGCATGTTCAGCTGTAGCTATGAAATTGGGAAGCAGTGCTGACTGCCAAGCCTAGAGAGGATTTTTTCGAACAACTGCAGTGTAGAGCTTTGGCTTGCACAGCTGAGAGTGCCAGGTGAACTATGAATTAATGTGTAAAAAGCCTTGGGAAAGTTCACAATTGTGTACGTTGTTATGAAGTCAATAACCAAGTTATGTCAGGTCTATTGAGCTGAATACATTTTGTGATTCTTTAATTCTCCTTTAAGCTTTCCGTCCTGTCTAGCGTGATTTTTTTTTTTTTTTTTTTTTTGGTTTTTCCCTACTCCCTCATTCCTCAGCACAGTAACCACACCTCTGTGTAGTTCTTTGCTCACTGTAAGCTAAACAGGGACAAGATTTTATAGATGCTGAGATTAAATGAGGTTCTCTGGAGTATTTCAAGAGGGACCAGGCCCCTTGAGCAGATTGGAAAGGGCCCAGGATTGCATATGGGCAGCAGGCTCTGAGGGTTGATTTGAGGAGTGAGCAGTTCTTCCATGTATCAGCTGCCTTTAAGTGATTAAAAAACTATCCACCACAGACTGGGAAAAGGTTGCAAACATATGGAATCATTCACTTAGCTACCTTTGAGCTAGAAAAGAAAATAAAGCTGTGTAACTTACCCAAGGTATGTGTAGGTTGCAGTGTCATTTTTTTGGAGAGCTGTTTTAGAGTTTGGTACTAAGGGAGATGTGTGTGCTAGGGGTACTCTGATGGAGCTCCAGATAGTTTCTGTACCCCCAAGGTGACTGGGATATGGTAAGTAATCTGCTGCTTGGGAATCAAATATTGTGGGTTGCTTCATTTTGTTCTGCACAGGAGGGACAGCAAAAAAAAAAAAAGAGAAGATGCAGTAGGTGATTATGGGAGAACAGTCACACTTTGATCACTTGCTGTCTTGAATCCTGGCTGCATCAGGTTGGGATTCTCTATGGTAAATCTACTTGGCTTTATTCCCTAAAATG
Source organism: Manacus vitellinus (assembly GCF_001715985.3). Lineage (NCBI taxonomy): Eukaryota > Metazoa > Chordata > Aves > Passeriformes > Pipridae > Manacus > Manacus vitellinus. The sequence goes on from NW_021939546.1 coordinate 10,610,373, forward strand.
TGGGACTGTGGCAGTCTGTGTCTCTGAAGGTGGCACTCCTTCCTCTTGGGTTGAATTGCCAAGACTCAGGATCATGGCTGAGGGCTTTCTCTTTCTCACAAGCAGGACCACAATTTAACAGTGCAACTCTGCTTATTGCAATTAACGTGTAACCCTGGTCTACTGAAAGGAGCAGAACCAAATGTTGATCATGGTCAGGTTTTGAGCTGCCTTTCCAGGCACAGTCTGACTCGAGGGGCTGTTTTATGGCTCCTTGCCTGTGCCTCCTGCCTGTAGGGTTCCTGCCCAGCTTGCAGTGGTTTGCAGCTATAGGCACTGCCTCAGCTCACAGAATCACAGAATAGCCTGAGCTGGAAGGGACCTAGAAGGATCGAGTCCAACTCCTGGCCCTGCACAGGACCATCCCCAAGAGTCACACCATGTGCCCAACAGCATTTTCCAAATGATCCTTGAACTCTGTCAGCCTTGGTGCTGTGACCACTGCCCTGGGGAGCCTGTTCAGTGTCCAACCACCCTCTGGTGAGTGAAGAACCTTTATCTAATATCCAACCTAAATCTCCCATGATACAACTTCAGGCCATTCCCTGGGGTCCTGTCACTGGTCACCACAGAGAAGAGATCAGTGCTTGCTGCTTCATCAGAGATGAACATGTTGCCTTCATAATTGTGAGGGGGTTTTTAAAAACTATTTTTACATGAAGGAACAATACTTGACCCTTCAGACAGCTTCAATTACAGTGGTGACCATTATCCCAATTAATCTTTTTTTAGCTATACTTGTGAAGTACTTTCAGACTGTGGGATATATCCGTCCCCACTGACAATAACTCTGTGTCCACTGAGATGTGAAAGTAAGGCCAGACTTTTAAGCCCGTGCTGTTGTTTTTACAGTGGGTGTGCCAGACTTGGTGCCCTCTGCCATGACGGTTTGCCTATCTGCCATGGGTGGCAGTGCTCTTTACACATAGTCCTTGTCATTTAGTTGGTGATGAACATCTGGCACTTCAGTATCAGACCTGGCAGATGAAACATCCTTTGAGAAGATCACACGAAGGGGCAGAGAGAAAAGTGGGAAAGCAGACATCATAAATGCCTGCTTGATCCTGACTTTTCTGACATAGTTGTCTGGAGAGGAAAAGGGAACTGATCCAAGCAATCCCTTCCAGTTCTTGACCAGTGCTTGCTAACTTGCAATTGCTTTTTACAGTCACCACTTTAAATTGGATATTTGCATAAATTGGCATGAGCTGCACCAAAACAATCACAAAAGCTGAACTTTATTGGTTGCTGTTTCTGGTAGCACTGTCTGCAAACAAAACAAGATGTGCGGTACAAAACCTATTAACTCCCTGTGCTATATTTATGCTTTGTGTGTTCAAGAACAGCATGTTGCTATGGGCCATCATGTAATCCAAATTGCCTTGTAGGGGCTCAGAGGTTTAAACCATTCCAGAAGTTTCACAGCACTTTCTTCCCTCCAGAGGCCACCTGGCAGCACTACAGATTTTCCACATGTGATTTTCATCTAAGGTCTTCCCCAGCTATATATAAATCACAGCAGCAAAATTATCTGAGGATGTTGGTAACTCTGAAAAAAATCCCTTGGGGGCTGGGATGTAAACAGGCCTTTCCTGAGGGGATTTCATCTATGTTTCATTGAGGCTAAATTCTTCCCTTGGATGCACTATGCAGTTCTTAAAATAAATGGTTTAAAACTGTTTTTAGGATGCTGTATAAATGCTCTTTCATATCTGAGCTACACTGGGTCAGTTCTACCTGGTGCTGTATTTCAGGTGTTACCCAGAAAGTACCTATTGATGTCATGTCCATGACATGAGTGCCTGGCAAATCGACATGTGATTGCTCTGAGGAGGGGGAAGTGGTGGCTTGTCTGACTGAAGATACAAAAGGGGGAACTTTGTAACAGGACTTCGGGGTCACCCTCCACACTTGGTATATATCTGACATCAGCAGGCACTGATGTTTTAGCTAAAAATTAAGAAATCCCAAAGGTGCTACTTGTGTAGCACTTCTCAGTCCTGCCGAGATGTCACCATGTACAAACAACAAAACAAAACAAACAAAAAAAAAATCAGCGTTTACTGATGGAAGCTGCTAAGCGTGGCTCTTCTGCCTTGTGAGAAGACCCAGCTTGCAGAAAGGAGCTCTCTGTCCCTCTTCCCATTCTTGCACAGGAGAAGGTTGTTAAGTAACTATATACTCTCCCCTGGCAGTGAACCCACCTCAGCTGGAGCAGGCAAAGTTTGGGCCTTGCTGCTCTCCAAAGGGTTTTCTGGGAGGCTGTTGACTGATTCACCTTTTCAGGTGTTACATGGGGAGTCTTGTGCCCAGCCTGGAGCTGGGAGTTCCCTCTGGAGGGGTTAAGGGATAGCAGTCAGTCTACCTGAATTGGGGACCCCTCTGTGCAGATCAGAGAACTCTGGAGTTATTGAGGTACCAGCAGATTAACATGGAAGTCTGTGAAGAATGCGGTCATAGAAGCTGTATTCTCTAAGGTGATTCCAATACTATGATACATTAATTAGCAACTTCTATCTGTTGAAGTCCATAGGAAACTGTTGCCTTTGCAAAGCTTTGGATTTCTTTTGCCTTTTCTTTTTTTCCCCCTCTCCTGACACCTGCAGTAAATGCAGTAAATTTTAACCGTGGTAAAATTTCTCCTATTTGGTGCACTCAAACACAGAGAGTAGTTACCCCCAGGAGAAAGTGAAGGAGAAGGAATCCAGGTGCTAAGACTGTCAGTGTGAAGACCCTGCCATCAATGCAGGCACATGCTTTGTGTTTGTTTTGTTTTGTTTGTTTTGGTTTTTTTTATTTTATTTTTTTTGTTTTTTGGGGGGTTTTTTGTTTGTTTGTTTTGGTTTGGGTTTTTTGTTTTAGTTTTGGTTTTTTTGTTTTTGTTTGTTTGTTTTATTTTTGTTTTTGATTTTTGTTTTATTTTTGTTTTTTGTTTTTGTTTTGTTTTGGTTTTTTTGTTGTTTTGGTTTTGTTTTGGTCTGGGTTTTTTGTTGTTTTTTGTTTGTTTGTTTTGTTTTGTGTTTTTGTTTTGTTTATATGTTTTGGGTTTTGTTTGGGTTTTGGTTTGCGTTTTTTGTTTGGGGGTTTTTGTTTGTTTGGGGGTTTTTGTTTGTTTGGGGGTTTTTGTTTGTTTGGGGGTTTTTGTTTGTTTGGGGGTTTTTGTTTGTTTGGGGGTTTTTGTTTGTTTGGGGGTTTTTGTTTGTTTGGGGGTTTTTGTTTGTTTGGGGGTTTTTGTTTGTTGGAAAGTGGCACCAAACAATTTATCTTGCCGTGGCGAACTGTGCGGTTACTACCCCATCTAAGAGAAGAGGTGCATTTGCAATTAGTCATGAGATAAAAAATGAGAGGACTGTTGTTTTGTTAGCATTGGATCAGATGTTGTGAACTAGGGACCAACAGACATCCTGCAAAATTTGGCATAACTGCAGAGTTTTTGGCCCAAACCTTGTAATTTATTATCATAGGGCTCTGCATAAATCCTTCCATAGGCAGGTATTCCTAATACCTTGTACCTAAGACTGGATGATGATCAAAGGTGTGGGTTGGTTTTTTTTTTCTTGAAATACTAAAACTAGTTTTATTTGTGGTGCCTGATATCACTGGTGGGTAGAAGTGATTTAATTTCTTCTGAACTAAGTGGGCTTTAAAAAAATGCAGCAGGTGGATGATGTAGTTCCTTTAATGTAGGAAAGTGGAAAGTAATTGCATCAAGTAGTGGTTTTGAAATATCAGATGTCCATTAGTGCATAATTAGCAAGTTAATGATGTGTTGCCAAACATATGGTGACCTCTTTTTCTCCGCCAAACTTGTAGCCATTGTTGCTTATTGCATTAGCTTCTTGGAAAATGTGCACCAGTGGCGGTATCTACTGGACCTGTCTCCTTGAATTACTGGAAGTGGACTGGAGGTCTTTGTAACGCTGAACGTACGTGAAAATATTATCCTTAATTTTTACCGTTGCCCTGAGCACATCTGGGCCCAGAAAGTCTGGGCTACCTTAAAACACAGAAAATACAACAGAAGCAAAAGATGAATAGAAGGGAGATTCTGAGCACTCCATAAATAGAAGTGAGTTAAATTCTTACTGATCTGGTTCCGACGGGTTGCAAGGACCTGAGACCAGGATCTGGCGCCCAGTCCTTCTACGTGCTTTTCTGTGGTACATCCAGAGTGCACAATTGTCTGAAGGAATAGTTACAAATTTACTTTTATATTTTATTCACCCACGACTGACTAGCTTAGGAAAGCCAGGTTATTCACCAAAATAAGTCTCTTGCAATAAGCTTGAATCTAAATGTGGACATTTTAATTGGAAATGGTTGCTGATTAGAAAGGAATGTTCTTTTGTTCATTTCTGACATAGTACATTATGTTAGGTCAAGTTCCTTTTGGTTCATATTAATGAGATGACTGCACCGATGATTAAAAAATAATAATTAAAAAATTGTTCTCTTTAGCTACAAAATCTCTGTGTTTGGACAGCAAGTGTTGTCTAGGGTGAGCAATTGCACGTTCCATCAGAACCAATTTTGGTGTTTGATTATGGGCTGACAAAAAGCTTTGTGCACATTGTAATATTATTCCAGGGACGATACTGGCCTTGGAAATGCTTCGTGCTCAATGGCAGATGCAATGCAGATTTCAGTGGATGAAGTAAAACACTTAAAATTTTCCTTATAATTTGTCAGCCACAATTGAGATATTTTCCTGGGGCTTTTGTAGGGGAGTCAGCTGGACTTTTGAAGCCAAGAATTTTTTTTTGTCCCAAATCAAGCTTGAATTACCTTGAGCTCTAAGTGTCTGGCCTGGTGTCTGTCTAAGTGCCTTTATACTCCTGTATTCCTTTTCTTTGCCATGTTCAAGTTGTTCTACTGGTAACATCTCCCTGTGTTTTGATCACCAACTCTCATTGTCATGCCTCCTTCCATGCTGGCTTTCACATAGATCTGCCTCCATCTCTTGAAAGATTAAGTGATCTATCTCTCCCTTTTCCTGTTCTTTTTGGATATAGTTGGTTTCCCCCATGAAAAACGATGCCTGTCCCCTAATAAAGATGAGTTGTGCTGTGCACTGCTCTGAATGGTCTTGTGGTGTTACCTTTAAAAATGTTGCATTTGCTAGTGCTGTGTTAAAGTTTACAACTATACAAGAAATATTTCTTCCTTTGCTCAGTCTGAAAGGCCCTGAGTTGTAGGGTACTGCACAGCCTACTGCTCCTGTTAAATATATATATAGGGCCAAATTCTTGGCTTGCATAACTCTGCATACTCTGTATGTTTATGCTTGCTTGGACCATGTTCTTATTTACTTTAAGTTATTACTCACAGCATCAAACTGTAAGTCAAATGGTAGAATGACTCAGAATTCTTCAACTTGCTGATGAAGTCAGGATTGTAGCTGATTTTGCCACCTCTGAAACTTACTATTTTTGCTGAGCACAATCTAATAATAGAAAAATAGAACATAAAACTTTGCCGGTTCTCCTTCACTTGAGACTGGGGGGCAGGGGAAGATATATAAAAAAGTTAGAGGCTATAGAACAAATTGGTGCCTTATTCCAGAGGAACACAGAAGTACTTAGAAGTGTGCATGGGAATTAGAAGGTGACATTTTCTTTGCAATAAATGTTTGCTAAACATAGGAGGCAAAATTTAGTAACAAAAATAATTTTTGCTTAACACAGGGGGAAAGAGAAGAAATCTTCTTGTCCCCATTGTAAGAAGATCTTGCTAGATGTCAATCCACTGGAGAATTTATTCAAGAAACTATGGTTGGTTTGGGGGAGGGGAAGGGGAAAGTGGCTGCTGGGAGGCTGTCAATGTTTGCATGGGGTTTAGAGATGGAAGTGCAAGTCACCTGGTTTAGCTGTGCCTGGGGATCAGCTGCACTGGGCACACCTGCCCTGAGATGCTGGAGAAGAGAACGTGGGTTTGGTACCACCTTACCTGGGTTTCCACCTCCCAGGTGGACAAACCAGACAGGGGTGCTCGATGGTCTGTACTGTCTTTGTAACACGTAGCCTTTTATATGGGAAATGAGAGTGTTAATGTTCTGCTCCATGGGTACAGCTGTTAAATTAGTTCCTACAGAAGAGGATCACTGAGACCCGAGTACTCAGCTGAGTCAGCGCTGGTAGTCTCCGAATGCAACACTGGTGTGTTTGAAAGAGGAAGACTGCAAAAACAACTTTCTGCAATGTGAAATCTTTTCTCTCTGAGCTCAATTGCTTGATCTGGGACCTAAAATTACATGGGAATGAAACACCTTGACTTAACTAAATCCAATTTTGAAGTTAGTCCTTCTAGAGTAGTGAGTTGGACAAGAGAGAGACAGAAGGCCTTTTCCTATCTGAATTTTTCTGCGATTCTTCTACCAGTTTGAGCAAAAAAATCTAAGATTCCCTCCAATAATATTAGCCTGCATGATTTTTGTTCTGTTCTGAAGAAATATCTTTGCTGGGAGAGTGGGTTTCCAAATGTTCTGCTTTCATTTTGATATTTATTTGAAGTGGGAAAGAGGGCAGACAGAATGTCAGGAACTGATGAATTTAAAGAAAGCTAAAAGAATCATCATTTAAACTAGGCAGAAAGTGGTGTCACCATTTGACAGTTTAAGGCCTTTAGAAATCTTTCCCATTTTGAGCTGAGTGAAGCTGTGAAATGATAAGCAACCAGGGTTTTTTTGGTTGAGCTAGGTGAGGGAGGATTTTCTGTGTCTTTGTTTGAGAACAAGTCAACTAAAACATGCCTTTCTTATTTTTAACCTTATCCCCACTTCCCCACCATAAACCAGTCAAGTAGAAAATGCAGATAAGATAGGCATGAACAACAGATATGAAACTTGGGAATACTACCTTAACTTTGAAACTCAAATTGTGTTAAAATTAATCCTTTTTAGCAAAACACTCATTTGAATTAATTGGTGTGTTATTTTATTTTCCCACATAATACCATTTATTTTAAGCTTCCTAGTTGTTTAAAGACCTCATCTTTGATCAATGGCTGGAATATTTCAGAAGTAAGCAGGTTTTTTTTCTGAGGTGAAATGTATATCTTGAAGGTGTAGTTAAGGAAGTCAAGGAATCATACCTTTGCCTGCTCTTTAAAAGACTATTTTTAATCTTGACATCCTAAATAATGTTTAAATAATGTTTAAATCATCTACAAGAAGAAATATATCAATACCATGATCTTATATTAAAAAAAACCACCAGATGTGACTGCCAGAGTATGTGTATTTATAGCTTCTCTATTGCTGCTGTAATCTGCATTCATTTCTCTGTGACTCCAGAATTGTACAAGCAAGACTGCATCTCTTAAAAGCATTTGAATGATTACTTGTTCATGTCAGTGTGTGTAGTGAAGCAAAGGAAAATTCTCCTTTCCTCTGTTAATATACCCTGTAAATAAATACTTGTTTGATCTACATCATGCATATTAATTCAGTAGAAAATCTGTGATCTCTTACGGCCTTGGATGAACTGTCTTTTTTATTACTATTTTTCCTCGATGCCTTTTTAGAAATGGAAAGTGCACTTTAAGTTTTCTGTAGCAAAAGATGCTGCCGAGTATTATGAGCAATTAGAATATGCTTATTTTAGAAGGTTGCTTAAGAGAGACTTAACAGTAGGAAAAATTGGTGCAAACTCTGCTTTTTAGAAGTGGTGCACCTGGGCTCTGATACATTATGCTCATGTGAAGAGGACAGGACTGGGTCTCTTTGGAGCACCCATTTAGCTGTTGGCAAGTGATTAAGTGGCACTTGACTATGTTCTGCAATATGTGGAAAAGTCTGATCTTTGGCTTCTTAAACTAGAAACTGTGAAGTAATAATGAAGGCAAGAAATTCATGGAATGAAGTTAATAATATTTTGGGTTCACACTTTTCTCACTCATTTTATTTTAGACCAAAAACAAAGTGCATCTGTAGTGAACTGGAACGATCAGCTACCTAGAGATATTTCCATTAAAGGTTTCTACTGCAGTATCATTTTAGAAGCTCTTTTTTAGTTTCCTTTAGAATGAAAATGTGCTGATAGTCACGGAGGAAAAAAAAAAAAAATCCTTTCCCCACTATATTTTTCCCGGAGGATTATTTTTATTACCTGCATGAATTACAGTAGGATGCGGTAGCTACATCAGGCATTAACACAACCCTTCAGTGTAATGTTTCAGCCCTAAGATTAATCTAAATCTACCCAGGCATCTAAAAGCAAATGAGAGGAAGTAGGAAATGAAGGCTTAAAAAAAAAAAAGGGGGAAGAGGAGATCTATCTCAGGGGCATGATTTATGTAGTTTTCCGGGATTACAGTGAAATCTGTGCATGCTGAAATACAGTCTCTGGATTCCATAGAAATACAAAACAAAACATTATTTTAAGCGCCAAAAAAAGCCTCTTTTGCCAGTGCTCTAAAAAATGTCAGTGACCTGTTTGTTCTCGATCTGCTTTTCCACAGCACAAAGATGATATACGAGACCAGTGCCAGAAGACTGGGCACTGTAATTTTTATTGGGCAGGAAGATTTGGGGAGCTCCTGTGCAAGTCCTCTTGTCTGCAGAGGCAATGAGGAAGGGTGAGATGTCAAGGTCACTAAAATTTGACTTCTCTCCTTGTCTGAGCCTCTACCTTTGTTTCTCAGTTTTCCCCTCCTTCACCCCTGTGCCTTTGAAAACACGGGTAGAACTAAAACTAATTTATTTTAGGTTTTTGGTGTTTTGGAGAACTATTATTGTCCAGGAACCCTAAGGCAGACTCCTACTGCTCTGAGCTCTTTTCTTCCCCTGCTTATGCTGGTATGTTGAGATGGCAGGGAACACTGTCACTGCCTTTTCCCACACAAATGTGCAGTGCTCAGTGTGACAGTGTCCCACCCTCACTGGGGGCCTCCAAATGCAGATTAATATAAAGACTAAAGATGATACAATTTTTCAAACAGTCACAGCTGATCAAATAAACTCTTACCATGCTTAAAAATTTTTAAAAAATAAATTATCCATTTTAAATGCAAAATTAGCCACACAGCACCTGCCCTGATTTATTTTTTTTTTCTAAAGTAGCACATCTCTTTGCTGACGCTTGACTGCAGTGACTCATCATAGGAGGCTAAATCAGCCATGGAGCGTAATGCAGCGTGACTGATTTAGCCAGCTCTGATGCAGCATGATGAGAGTAACTTGGACCAGGAAATTTCAGCTTTCTCCCTCCTCTCCCAGGCTAAGAACAAAGGGAAAGTTAACCATCTTTCCAGCAGTTAAGTATCTTGCTTAAGGGTGAAACTTTTTGTTTGTTTTCTGTCAGCTAAGAACCTTGTGCGTAGGAAACAAACATTAAGGTCTTGAACCAGAACTCTTGAGGGATGTGCAGGCAGAGCTTCTTAAAAACATCGAGTATAACAAGTCTTTAGTGCTTTCTTCCCCTCAGACAATTACGCAAATGTGTGATGAGGATTTTTGAAGATAATTCCTTAAAATATTGCCTTGTGTGGTATAATACACACAGAATATACATGTTGTTTATGCTCACACAGGTAGCACTGGCAATGTGTACACATTTGAGACCTGACTGAAGTACACCTGCTCATCCAGTCACTCTGCATCAGCTGAGCCACCCTGGCTGCCTCTGGGCACTTCTGATGCCCTTCTGGTCAGAAGCAGTAACATCATCCCGCCCAAATACCTTTTCCTGGGATTTAAGCACAGGTAATTTGTTTCACAGGGTGAGCATACTGAACCACAGGAATCATCCCAGGTGAGAGGCTTCCCAGGACTGAGCAATTTGATTGTGTGTCTGAGCTTTTGTTCTTGGATGCTCTGTACTTTTCTGCTGACATGAGGGAAGTTGGCTTTATACCCCAGTCACTGAAATTCAGACCAGACCATAGTGCAGAATGTCAATCAAATGGTGCATTTTGAGATGAAACGGAGTAGGCTCAGAGGCAAAGGGTGAGTGAAGGTTTCCTGTCTATGCTGCATGTTCTCATTTTTGGAAAATCAAGTTGGATGCAACTTCCACTGAACAGGAGTGGCCACATTTTGTGAAGGAGAAATGTACCCAGATAATCCTGTTCGAGAATATAATTGGGCTGTTTGAAATAACCAGCATCATTTGAAACCACGCTTGTGTTACAAGATCCTAAAGTGGAAGAACAGAAAATAGGTACAAAGAAGGAGCTTCTCTAAACACTTGTGTTTCTCCAGAAGTTTGGCTGAATCATGTCAGAGAACCAAGTGTGAGTGGCTTGTGCTGTTCTTTCCAAATGTAGATATTAGGGTAATGATGAGGAACTCTGCTTACACAGTCTTTTCTGCCTTGAATATGGTCCCTGGCATCTCTTCTTACTGAGCATCAGTGATTTAGGAGTCTTGCAACACAGACTTTTGGTGCAGGTATCAATCAGCTCGAAGTGCTGGCCTCTGTGTATATGTGTACACATATATATTCATATAAAAATATATATTCTTTTTCTTGTAAGACAAGAGGTGCACTGAAGAAAATGGGTTTAACTTCACAATTGCCTGGGATCAGCTTCTGAGCCCAGGAAAATCAATTGTCAAGCCTTAGTCCAACGGAACATCCTGAGAAACTACATCTGATTTTGTTTTCTACTACTTCCAAGAGTTTTGATATAAAAAAAAAAAAAGATATTTCAACCTTGGAATTCAGCAAATAACCTCCTCCAACTTCAAGTGAAAAGGAAAAATTCATTATAAGATATACAGATTTATTTTTTTCTCCCCTATTGCTGTTCTGTGAAGGGTAGATGTGGTGACAGCTGTTTCTGCACAACAAATGCTGGTACAAGTACCTCTCTTGTGCTGGTTCCCATGCATTGGTTTTGAAATACTTATTGATTGCCTCTTTTCTCAAGGTTTGTTTCACAATACAGCTCAAGATTTTTAGATATTTGTATAATAACGGTTGGGATCTACACATTGCTCTGCAGCCTGAAGTATGTCATTGTATAACCAGAAACTCTTCAGCTGAACTGCATCTTGTTAGATACAGTGGGCAGCCAGCGTGGCTCAGTTCAGAGTCTTCTGTGGAGGCCAAAACTTAGTTATCATTTTTCTGATACTTTTGTATAAGACATATGATGTTAGTTCCCTAAAGGACCTACAAAAAAACCCAAACAAAACAACATCATGAATTCTGATTTTTTGCTCTTACATGATCAAAGGAGTAGGAGTAATTGGAAAGCAGAGTTGTGCAGTGAACAGTGAGGAACATAGGCATATTATCCCTTCACTTGGAGTCAGACTTACTGACTATATCCACCACAGAAACCCATATTGAATCTGAAAGAAATAGCTGAAGATGACTTTGTGCTAAAGGGTAGAGCCCAATAATGATGTTTAATAATGATGTATGAACTTGAAGTAGGAAAATAGGATGGCATAACCAGTGCATTGACAGAGAGGGAGGAATTGGTGTGTGGGTTGGGTTTCTACTCATAGGAGAGGGGGCTTTGTGGATGCAGGATGAGAAAAACATTACATGTAGCAGGACAGATGTTCAGGAACTGCATAATGCAAAAATTGCAAGACTTCAGCAACTTGTTTATTAAACAAATCAATATTCAAGTAAGCTGAACTGACTTTTTTTTTTGCTCATCTAGTATATCCTATGTTTTCTTCTATATGTATCTCTGTGCATACTTAAAATGTTACTCCCCTGTACAACTTGGTTAAAATCTTTTAAGTGTTGTACTCTTGTTAGTTTTAAACAGCACTTTATTAAGCAATTCAATTGTCTTTATCACCTTCTACAAAAATATGAAACACTTTTGCATATTTATATAGTATTTCTGCCAATACCTGCCAGATACCTTACAAACATATTTCATTATAAGTAACTTAAATATTAAACACAGATTTAAGAAATGGTTGTTCTGTGTGTGTTAAGGGACAATTCTGTGCTTTTTTGCTGGTACTAAGCTCAATTGTTGTGCCTTAGTGATGCAGAATCTCACAGAATGCAGTACACAAACACCGAGTTCATGTTTCCACTGCAGTCCTTTCACTACTGAGAAGTTAACAGTGAGTGGTGCTCTTCAGTGTCTTGCTCTTCACTGGAAATCCTGTTATTTATGCTTGTTCCCAGGGGCCTGGGGTTATATCTGGGGCTTAACTCTGTTGGGAGGTGATAGATGATCTGTTGTTGTCTTCAGCAAGAACCAATTTAAGCCTGAAATTCTTGTCAGGCCCACTCTTTCCAGCCTCCTCCAACATAATGTCTTTCCAGCCTGAGGCCATCTTCCTGCCCACTGCCGCTCCTGTAGGATGTATGAATTTTATTTGGAAACCCACGATGATTTTCTTTAATAACTGTGTGAAAGTGTTTATAAAACTATTTTAAGTGAGGGGTGACGTGTCTGTGCAGCGTTTGCACAGAGTATCGTGGGTTGTACTCTGGGGATCACCTCCCCTGCTTCCCAGCCAAGGCTGGGCTTGGCTGCCACCTCCACGCCTCACGAACTCTGTGTCCTTGGATAAGCTGTTGAACGCTCTGTGTCCTCCTGTGTGTATGAGAATGCTTATCTCACAGGTGGGGATTAATCAGTGTTCGAAAAGTAATTTGAGATCCTTGATGAAAAGCACTGTGTGACCGCGCCGGAGCGTCTTGGAGATTATGATCACCCCCATTTCCCTTCCTGAGCTTAAGGGAAAGTGGTGAGAAGGTTTGTAAAGGAGGGGGAAACATGCTTCTCTGTGTGTTTCTTTACAATACAAAGCACCAGCTACCCCTAAAACCCATGTGTGTTTATCTTGCATATGCTGTGTGGTTTCAGTTATCTTTGCAAGAAAATGACTGTTCTGGCTCCTGAGACCTATTTAAGCAATTATGACCTAAGTTAGTTCACAACAACCATCCTTTACAGTGCTTAATCAATAAACCCTGAAAGCAAACTAATCTTCATTTACTTTTGGAGGCCACTGCAGGAAAAGAAGAATTGTCAGATAAAGCTGGGGATCAGCATTCCTACCTCAAGGCCAGGGGTCAGATATTAGTACACAGAGACTGTAAATATAGTTTGGTTGAACAGATGCTAAAATAAGTATGGTGGGAAATTATACCTCCAGGGGACAACACTTTAATGCATGCAATAACTGATAAGATAAGCTTCTTTATTACCAGAAGAATGAATTTAAAAGCCATATATAATTTGTCTTCATGCTTAGGGGAATGAGGGAAGAGAGTGGACTATTAGGTGGAGATAAGTGGCTCATTGGAATATTGTATTAATATTGTGCTATTTCCAGGGGATATGAGGTACATTAACTGAGGGATGGGAGGCAGGATACCCCAGGTAAAACACAAATCAGATGGATGTTTTGCATGGTTTGCTTCCTATTATGGAAAGTTTTCTTCATACAAACTTGATTCCCAGTATGGAGTTGTTAGCAACTAAATGTGAAAGGGGGGGTGGATACTACAGAGAGGATACTGCATCCTGGGTTACTACTCTGTGTGATGTAAATGGGCAAAGCTCTGTGGATGTCTTCCTGGTTCCACTGCAGAATCTGTCTCCAAGCTTTAGAAATGCAGTCTTCTGAAGCCCACACATCATCTCCCCATGAACAAACAGGCATGGCAGGTTAAAGGATCTACCTTTGAAAAATAAACTTTGTACTTGTTCACAATAAACAGAGGGCTAATGGTACTGACAGTAATTTAAGTGGTAAGCAGTCTTAACCACACTGTGTTTGACAACTCCTCTTACACCTCCACTTTTCTGAATTTCGTCATTCTTCCCAATTCATTTAAATTGTGAAGCATTTGAAAGAAAAAAGAATACTGTAACTGTATCTGTTCTCATATACGTGGCCTCAAGGATAACAAATATAGAGTTTCCTATATATAAAAAAGCCTATTTAGTAGTTTCTTCGCTCCTTTTATTATTTTTAAATGAATGAAGGTGATGGTGGATATACTTTAGTGTTGTCAGAGAGAGGATACTTGTCATTTGACCAGAAGGTAGATGAATACTGGAATGGACATTTTCTACATATGTATTTAAAAGTAGAATCTGAATTTATTTGCTGTGTGTGCTGTGTCTTTATGTTGAGGCAAATGCCAAAACTTCCAATTATTGTACTTGCATGTTACATTTTTTTGGCAATCTTAATGGGCAAAACCTTCTGATTTTCTCTGAGACAGCTGTGTATGTACATATTAGTTTTGAAAATTGAGAGTAGCCTCCTTATTAGTTATAAGAAAACTTGACATAGTGAAATTGATGACTCAATAGTAATTTAATTTTGTCTGTGTATAATTTGGAATGTGCTGCCTGCAAATGCCCCATTTGTCCACCATCTTGTTTGACTGGGACATCACTTCATTACGAATCTCTGCCAGGAAAAATTATTACGTGGAGGGCTTTCATGTAGCTTTTCATTGGGTGAATAATTGAGTTCCTAGAGGACCTATCTGATTTGAAGGCCAAAACTTCCTTGTAGTACAGACTATATAAAAGTAGTATAAATCACAGTGAGAGATGAAACGGTGCATTTAAATGCACTCTAAGAAAGAAAGAAACTGCAGTACAGTCAAGTTTTTTGATTGTTCATGAGCCAATTATCTATGTTATTTAGGAATCATCTTGATGTTAATCTTTTAAAAAACCTGATGTATATTGATGATCTCGTTCTACTTAACTTCACCTTCAAAACTATATATCTCAAATTCAGTGACTGCTTTGTCCAATTTAAATGTATTTCACCTTATCAATTTCTTTTGCTGTGCCAACTTTATTTCGCTGTCTCATCCAAATGGTGTGGATAATTGACAATTGATGATAAGCTTTACAGAGGAGATTAGGATAAAATTATGTTTCATTAGGCTGGAGTCATACAGAAGTGCCTAGCCATGGATAAAAGACAGTGGTACAACTCCTGTCCAACAGAATGTGCAGTGAGAGGTGAACTGAAGGTTACACATAAAAGCAGAATTATAAATATATTTTTGTAAGGCTATATAAATATAAATTACTTACAACTGTTTCTCCATGAGTTTTACCAACCTGATAAAACTTGTCTTTTGCTGAGGTACAGTAACTTATCACTATATCCTCTTTATCTTCTTTTCCTTTCTTATTCCTTCCTTTCCTATCTCCTCCACCATGAGCATGTTATTTTAACAGCAGACTAGAGGATCTTGGTGTTTATGTGCATTTATTTCAGAAAAAATTGTCTTGTAAACAGGAAAAGACTTGTTAAGAAGTAGAGAGAGATCAAGAGTTGAACACTAAAAAACTTCCCCAGAGACAGAGATGTATCAGTAATTCCTAGAAGTCTTTGATTCTGAAAGGGTATATCTCCATCTTTATGGTCTGCCTGGAGGGTGTGAATTGATCAGAGTTTAGGTTCTGGTTATTTAGGGTCAGTGGTAGTCTTTGCATCCTGTAATCTATTAAAGGCCATTAGTATATGTTGCTCTGTTTCATTAAAAACAGTTCAAAGGATAAAACATTTCAGGATGTTCATGCTTAACTCATGATTTCTGGAGACTGATGGTCAGTGCACTGAGGCCTTGACTCCCATTGTGCAAGTTCTCAAATTTTTGTTGTGACTTTTTAATGTTAATCTAACACCTCACAATTGATAATTGTGTATTCTGTGATTCTGAGTCATCCAAACAATTAATTTTTTAAAAAAATCGAAAACCAAACAAACCAACAACCCACAAAAAGCCCATCCAAAACCCTAAAAACAAACCTGAAAAGAAATATGAAACATAAGAGATGAAATCAGCAATGGTTTTTTGAGTTTAGCAGTTGAGGCAGTGAGAGCATGAAAACATGCCATGAGCGGGCAGATATCTCAAAATGCCCTCTGGTCCAGTGTCGTGGGAACTTCAACAGGCTTTGGCCTTAAAAACTAAAGATGGTTTACTTTTATCTCATTTCTCTGGGTGCAAATTGAGTCTGGGAGTGTAAAGTCTCCGTTAAAAGCCTTACTACAGTAAATATGAGAAACCTTTGGGTTTCTGGTGGTGCAGATCCTGAAATGAGTGTGAATATTTGAGTCTAGAGGCTTTCAGTTGGGGCTATTCATTTGGATTTTTTCTTTCTGTTTTGTTTGTTTGTTTGTTTTGTGGTTTTTTTGTTTTTGTTTGTTTGTTTGTTTTAATTATTATTTTATTTTTGAGCTGGTACCAAGGCTACCATAGGTGGTTGATCTCTTTGGAGACAGTGTTTTGGAACTCCTATGTGACTAGAAGAATCTCTCCCTCCTGAATTTCTCCTGAAAAGAAGGATTTTTTTTTTTTTTTCTCCTGTGACCAGCTTTAGGAATTTGATTATCCAGGTTCTGCCACTGTGGAATCAGCCTTGGGAAGAGTTCATGAAGTTATAATTAGGTTTCTGTCTGTTAAGTCTCAAAATGTACAACTTCCATGGATATATATGCAGTGCCTTTTGCCTGGTTTCAAACTCCTGCCAAGTTCTTGCCTTGAATTTAAGACATCAGTAGGTAGAAAGAGACAGCAGAGCACTTTAACTTAGATGGAGGGAAATGTATTATGGGAGATGTATTTCTACTGTCAAAAGCTCAGCCACCAGTCATCTGTAAACAGATTCCCCTTGGTCACCACTGAACAAGGTCATCACACTTTACTAATGGAGATAGGCACAGAGGGATTTTTTTTTTTGTAAATTCGTCTTATTCTTAGTGATGTTTTCCTCATAGTTTTAATCTGAGTAAGACAAAATGACCCAAGAAAGTGTTCATGGGAGTTGAGTGGGTTGATGCACTGGATTTTCCGCCCTTGAGACCTATCTTCAAATACTAGTCTGACTTTCAGATGAAAACGAGCTTGCTACCTGTCTGCTCTGATACTGGATTTTGCACCTTTGGTAAAAATGCTGCAAGTTTGGGCTTGACTGACTGCTGGCAGGTTTACAAAGGGAGGAATGGTGATGCTGAGGTGTTTGCAGTGATGGATGCTGTATCAGTACTGCAGGAGACATCGGCCAGGAGAAAGGTGAAATGTCAGAATCAATCTGTTTTAGGAAAAGACACTTTCTGAGGGAGGCTGCCTTACACTGAATTTTTAACAGCACAGTCTGCTTTCCTTTCCCTACATGTATCTAAACATAACTTTATTCATCTAGGAGGTATCCTCTTGTCTCCCTCATTTCCATTAATGCAGAGTTGGATTTCAACAGCAGGCAAACTGGTGTTTACCACGGCAGCGCTTGCCATGTTGACAGTGCTGAGTGATTCTTAAGTGTTCACTAAATCAGTGAAATTTTCTGAACAGTGGGAAGTTTTGATGTCATTAACAAAAGATGCATGTTAACTAGCAGCTGCAAATTAATTAGAAAAATAAATTAAAGTTGCTTCTTTCTATTTTTTTTAAAGTCTCCTTTCTGCTTTATGCTGTGTGAACCAGCCAGACTAGAGCAAGGATGTCCAATGAACCCAAATGTCCAGAGCTTTCAGGATCTGAATACTTTCTGAACATTGACTGTTTTATGCCCTGTGCTGGCTGCTTCTGGAATGTTATGGTTCAGAGCATTGCCTGTCTTAAATAGCTTTTTCCTGTCAGTTTTCATAACGTGCTCATCTGGGGAGCACACGAACACCTTTCAGTTCTGCGTGAGCCGGGACAGACTCATGTCTCTGTGAGCAGGGTACAGCCTTGCCAAATGGGCTTCATTTGTGCTGAGGATCCCATCCAAAAACAGGCAAATGGCATCAGGGAAGGCAAGGCAAACAGCACTCAGTGTCTAATGACACCAATAAATGAGTGCTTGCCTCATGTTTCAGAATACAGGAAATCATTTCATAAACTTGTTAGGGTTGTGTTTAAGCAGTAACTTCCTACTTTCTTTTAAAGGGAAACAATCTTACTTTATTTCCATTTGCTGCTTCTAGCTGTGTCAGCTTCTTTAATTATTGCTATTTAATTATGTCTTAGCACTTGAACTCTCCTCATTAACCTTCATGAGGCTGAGACACCTAGGATAATGCAATGGCAAAGTCAACATCTTGTGTCATTTTTTTTTTTCCCCTCCACCCCCTTCCCAAATCTCTGGAATTCATTAATTGAATGTTAGAGCATCTGGGCCACTTGAGTATTCGAATCATGCAGCAGCATGGGTAGTGTTAGCCTGCTATGGCTCAATAAACCTCTCGTTCTCTTGTTCACGGTTCATCTGAATTTTGCAGAAAACTCTGGAAAAAAAGGATGAGGCATTCAAATAAAAACGGTGCAGATAATGGTAGGAGGAGATGAAGAACTCAGACAGGTGTTTACCCTCAGTACTGTGTGTATGTGGCACTGTCATCCCTCTCATTGCAAAAGGGTTTAGAGCAGAAACCCACAAGCAAGAGTACCCAGGCTCTATTCCTCTGTGACCTTTAGCTGTCACTGTAGCTGTCCTCTCTATCTGAAAGCAGAGTTTTTATTTTATGCTGCTGAAGTAGCAGAGCCTAATTTCTCATTTGACAAGTCCTCTAAGATCCTGTGAGGAAAGGTATAATAAAAGTGCAAAATAAAACTATATGTGGCAGTATTACTCCTGATTCTAATGGATTTTAGTAGGATCTTTAATCCCTTTATCTACCATGAATAGATGCATTGTCTCTAAAAGAAGCTTTAAGCTCTTTCACTTCACTTTGGTAACACCTTGGCAATGCAAATATGCCTTTAGAGTGTGTCTCATGACACTGGAAAATGAAAGTGCAGGAATAAAGTATAATGACTGTGATGGGGGTTCTTTATTGCAGTTGCTGGACCTAAGAAGGACTTTTATAGTTTCTCCCCATTTCTTTGCTCTCCACACCACAAAGATATGGCTCATACTGCCTTTTCTCCCAACATAAAGTATTCCCAGGACCTGGCTTAGATTAGGCAGTCATGGAATAAAACTTACACTGTATTACACCTAACAAAACTATATATCTGAACTGAGGTTTTACCTCAGCTGTAAAACTCGTGTGTGAAGTAGAAACAGGACGAAGCTTTCACACTGAGAATTGCTTGTGGTAAGTATGGATGCACCAGTGATAGGGAAGGGCTGACCTTTATTTCACAGAGGGAGAAAGGGGGAGAGACCAAACTATAGATTAATCATAACTAAATATGAGCATTTATCTCAGCTGCTCAGGTTGGAAAACTCCATGTTCCCTTCGCAGTCAGTGCAAGGAGACTGGAAGCTGCAAACTGTGCCTGATCCCACTAACATCTGCTTTGCCCTCTGGAGGTGGTTGGCTCATCACTTAAATAGTTAAAGCCAGGTGGGATGAATCCTGGTTGAAAGCCAAGGTACAGGAAGGCAGTTAGGTGGCTGACTCCTCCTTTATCATCTAAATCCCATGGATTCAAAAAGGACAGAGCGTTTTCTGAGTATCTTCTTGGCTGTGTTCCTGTCTAATCTCTTTCCTGAATCCTCAGTACTTCCTTTGTCAGACTTTGCTCTCCTGTGCTTTTCCAGGGAGCCAGAGGAACTCTCCATTCCTCTGCCTGAGGCCATAACTGACCTTTTTTTCCATGTAACATTTGTTGCTAGTGCTGGCAAAGGAGCTCTCACATCAGCTTGGCTCTCTGCTGTCTGAGTGCTGGGACTGATGTACAAACCTTGCCATTGTCAGCACACTAAAGGGATTCAAGGTTTCCACTTTGAATGGGAGAGGATAGTTCTCCTTTGAATTTAGGATCTGAGTCACTGTGCCTGACCCAGATATGGCTGTAGGTTGCTCAGTCATGCAGCGAAAATTCTTTGCTTTTCTTCAGGGACAGAGTTGTGTTGTGCTTTCCAGTGGTCACATCAGGCTGTCACCACTCAAGTTGAGTGTCACTGTTCTGGCACTCCTGCAGTTCATATCTGCTGCAGAAGTAGCATCCCTACTGAGCCTGTCACTGCTTCTTTTGGCTGCTTGTTATTTCTTGCTGAATTTAGTGATGCTTTGGATTTTCCAAGGACTGGTTCTTCCTCTCACAGTCCTTGATAATTAGGAGTTTGGAATAGATGCTTATTTTGTCTCTCCTCTTTACTGTTTGCATTCTGCATTTGTTGAGCTTCAGTTAGTCTCTCTCTCCATCCATAGATAACTGAGTGAAACCTCCTCCCTAGAAACCTTTGATGTTGTCTCTTTATACAGAGACCTTGCATTACCTCGAATGAGGCTGTTGAAACAAGCTATTTCACTGTTTTCCTTTTGTTAAGAGCTTGATATTTTTTTTACCCTTCATGGAGAAGTAAATAGTTTTCTTTTCTCATCTTGTCTTTTTTTTTTTTTTTCCCTCTTTCCTTGTCTGAAACTGAAGTGGAAAAGAGGAGTGGAAGAGCCATAAGCAGTGTAAAGAAAATGACAGATTGCTCTGTGTCACTAACTCTGCAGAACAGGTCACCAGTCAGACATAAGCCTCCTATTGCCTATGCTCAGTGTTTCATATTTTTTATTTGTCTTTACTGTTATGTATCTGATGTAGACATGCATTTTTTTGACAATCACCAGCCAATAATTCCACATTTGTCAAAGAGAAAATGAGATAGTCATTGTGTGGCCTGGTATTACTGGGAGGGCAGATTAGATTTGCTCAAAAATGGTGGCATTTTATGGTTACTTTTATGCTCTGTAAGTAGAGGAAGAGACAGATTGAAGAGATTACTTTACAAAAAATTCCATTTCAAGTCACTGGGGAAGCAGGTAACCTTCAGATCTGAGCTTTGCATAAGAATGCTGTGGAAGAGGGAGGATTTCTGTTAACACTGCCAGCTTCTTTACAAAAATACAGTCTGCTGCTCTACATCTGCCTTCCTCCCTGCCTGTTTTCTCCCTTCCACCCACCTTGTCCCCTGGCAGTGCCATTAGAGATGAGCCAGTGACTCGGGGCCATTCCTTAGCTGAGGCAAATAGTCAGAGTTCCATTGGCTCCAGCGGAGCGGTAACGATTTATGCTGGCTGAAGGATGGTCCCTTGTGGTTTGAGCCTGACCCAGTGGGTTTTTTATCAGCAGTACTGGGATTTCTGTTTGGTTTTCTGTGGTGACAGAGATCACTCGTGAAGTTTTCACCTGCATCCAAAGTTTGAGGCTGTTCATGACTGGGGTATTAATGATTTTCAGAATGGTTCTGAATCAGAAGTTGGGTAAACTGGTTTAGGGAGACGGTAAGTCTGGCTTCTGATTGAAAAATCTATGGATTTTTTAGAACAAACAAACAATAATAAAAAGCCTATTTGTCAGAACTGGGAGGGAATTGCTGGGAAAGGATCTGTTTCTGTGTACAATGTGCTTTTCTTATTCCATGGGTATTCAATAGAGACTATTACTGGAGGCTAGATGGACCTTTGTGTTATCCAGACCATGTGTCGTCAAATCAGGTTTTTATTCTCCTATTTATGCTTAGATTGTGGAAGAATGGAACTATTCTGCCAGTTTTGTGACAGCATTTGAGGAAGGATTGTGGTTTTTTGCATGGTATACCCCAGTGCATCTCTTATTTCTTTAGTAAGGAAATAAAACAACCACTGTAAAAATGCTTTAATAATATTGATTGCTTTCATGCAAAACCAAAAAAGAGTGATCTTGTGACTATTAGCAATACTTTTGGGTGACAGCTGAGGAAAAAATAGGAACTTCTGGATGCTTTGTAATGCAAGCATCAAAACTACGTCTATCTTTACGCTTGAGTTGTGCACCTGCATAGGACTATTTCAAGAGTAATAAATGAAATCAGAATGTGATCCATCATGCTTCCCTGTACCCACCACAAAAAAATAAATTGAGGCAATTAGATTAAAATAGTTCTGTGTCAAGCTCAGATGTGTGGCTATCCAAATATCCCTCAAACAATGTTTGTTTTAATAAAGATTCCAGGATAATCTTTCACCACTGTTTTAATTAGGTTTAAATAAAAAATAGTTTTATGTTCCGTCTGTGACTCCTGTGCATCTATTTTTCCCAGTACTTCAGGTAATTGCCCATGTTCCCCAGATTTATCATATTTAACTTCTTCCTGCTTTTTACTCTTCTGAAATGAAGCACCAGTTTCTTTGACACCGATTCACAGGATGCAGCAAGCTGCATGAAATCCCAGTTGCAGCTTGGGCTTACCTTGTTAGTCACAGAAACTCCAAGTGGTAGGATACTCTGCTGGACTGGCTGGTCGATAAGCACACAGGGGAATCATGGATCTATTGAGGTCAATGGCAGAATTATCTTTCTGTCCACAATTTCATGCCTAGGGAGAAATACTACTTACCTGAAAGGCCTCAGAATGTTGAGTAGGCAGGACGGGCAGCTAAACCTGGGAAAGGGAACTGAGAGGTCAAGCAGGCTGTTGTTTGGGCTGTGATGAAGCCCTGGGGCTGGAGAGCTGTTGAAACCTATACCAACTCCATCAGCTAGTTATGAGGGGTTGGTGTTTCATCACAGTCCTTTGGACTCTATCTCTTTTTTTTTTGCCCAAATTGTCTCACTTCAGAAACAGGAGATGACCCTTTTTCTTGTTTGTGATGGTGTCTGGGTACTCTGTTATCTCCACCTCCTTACATAAACAACCTCTCTGTAGAGTTAGCTGTCCAAATATGAGATTAGTAGTGGATCTCATGAGAAGTCAGGTATTTATATCTGTGTTACCCTCTCCTGTCACAGGATTTTTTCATCTAATTCCTTGGCCCAGCTGTTGTTGTAGTAGATACCTCTTATAAGGTTTGCATTGCTATAACTTGGTGATCTGTTTGGTTCCTAAGTAAAATAGGCCTTTTTTTTTTTTTTCTTTTTTAAATTGAGGAAATTTAACTTTGTGTAAGCTCTGCACACAAATAGAACAACTGCTGTTGAGCTTGTCAGCCCTGGCAGTGTCCTGTTGAGAGGCCTCCTGGTGTCAAGTGCACTTGCCTTCTCAATATGAAAAGGAATTTATATTTGTAATGAATATTCATACAATAAAGACATGGGTGATCCACAGATAAAACAAAGGTTTTTAGCCTCACAAAAGCAGTACTGTGAGAATTAGTATGAAGGGAATCTTAAATCACACAACTCAGTCTTATCTCATCACAGGAGCCAACGGGTGCAATTCTGCCCAAATTGATGGAGTGGCTTTCATTTACCCCAACAGTGAATTTGTTACCTACCCGGCCAGACCTAATACTTTTTGACATGAATAGATGAGAGGATCAGTCTATTAATGCAGAAGATTTAGTAGCTATTTGGTGAGTTTTCCCCATCTTTGACATTTCAGAATGGAGCTTAATGATGCAGCAGTTTAGCACAAACAACCTGACTGCACGGGGACATTTCTTTAACTCTTTTTCTGCTGCCATCTCCAGGCTTGGCATTCTCAGTGTGTATGTGACTTGGGACAGTAGGTTCCCTTTTCAAGTGCACCTACAGGCTTTGCCACAGCTGTTAAGCTTCCTTTGTGAAGCAGGAGTTCTACAAGGGCACAGGTTAGTCAGTTTTTCGGAGCTTAAAATAATCCCATTTCCCTGGTTCCTCAGAAGATGTTATGTTTAAAAAAAAAAAGAAAAACAAAATAAAAAAAATTACACACTTTAATAGAAATACTTTTCCTTCATTAAATTAAATCTCTAAAGCCCAATAGCATTTTCAGTGCTTATATGAAAATGCCAGTGGGGATTTGAGATTAAAAGCGGTATTTTTGTACAAGTCAATGAAGATCTCAATAGGAAAGAACACTCTTCAAATATAAATTCCTCCAGTATCGAGAAAGACAGATTTTCTACTTAGGTCCTTGATAATACTTCTCCCAACCTTGTTATGAAATTCTGTTTTCACATATCTGATATAAGGCTGTTACACATTAGCTCTCCATTTAATGAAATCTTATTAATGGTGCCTTTTTTTATTATAGAGATATGCCAAGCTACTCAGATTTAATTCATGTTTAACAGTAAACATGAGGTACTGTGACCCATTTATATGCTGCTCAGGTTCTGTTTTCTCGCAAAAATGATTGAATGGCATATTTAAAATAAAACTAAAATATATCTTATATTGACTTTTGTTGGTATAATCCTGGGCATACATTGCCATGAAAGGCCACTTACATATATGTGACCCGCAGCTAGAGGAGTAGGAAAGGAATGTATTAAAAAACAAATTCCCAAAAAAGGTTTGGTGGTGGTTTGTTGTGGGTGCTTTTCTCCCTCTTTTGATGTCTCCTATCAATTCAAGCAAAAAAACCCTCCTAAAAACCTGAGGTCTGCGTTTTTGTAGATAAAATACTGCATGATCAAGGTGCAGATTTTGGGAAAGCGCTTTCCAGATTGTTTTACAGTGAAGAGAAGAAACAGGCGTAATTTGGCTTTAGTAATAAATGAAAGCAGATGTAAAGGTGGGGGTTTTTTTCCATTCCATGATCTCAAAGCAATGTATCAAAACAGATAATCATTACTAGTGCTTTTTAAAATGGAGGAAAATAAGAGTTGTGAAAACAGAGGTCAAAAAATCTAGTGTGGATATATACAGTCCCCTATAACAATTTTCATTATAGAATGATCTGCATCGGAAGGGACATTAAAGATATAATATGTTTAGAATACTTTTGAAAGTGCAAATATGGTTTCAGGTGTCTTCAGGCTGAACCTGGGGACTTTCCATATGCTGGGTAAGTCTGCTTAGCCTATAAGTATTGAAAAATCAGGGATTTTTGCCACTATTTTTTTACTCCTGTGATTTTTGTGGTAGTCTTCCATTAGGTACAATCTGGAAATGCCTGTTAAAGCTAGCAGGAGAGTCAGAGGTATGTGGATATCCGAGAGACTTGGCCAAAGGAAGAACTCTGGTTACCTATGGATACTGACATCTCCTGAACTAGGTGACAGCTGAATGCAGTTTTTGAAGATCTAAACTGTGGACTTAAATGGGATTTAGGGTACTTTAGTGGCTAAATCTGTTTGCGGATTTATTCCTGAATGTCTTTTGAAAGGTTACTCATCAGTTCAGTTGAAGAGCAACAAAAAGAACTTCTATCCTCATATTCAGACAATGCTACATCATGTGTTTGATAGAGGACAATGACCTTCAGAAATTTTTCCATCATTTTAGAAGCTGTCTCAAAACTGGGACAGTGGTCTGGGCTCAGCCTTGACTACTTCTGAAAAGTCTCTCTGGGGTTCAGTCCTAAATATCATCAGCGTGGACATGTCTGATTTGAAAGTTTCAGTTCTGCAGTGATGAGAAAAATCTGCTTGAACTTAGTGGCATGGAAGCTTTCTTTTTTCCTTCTCTGCCTTGGAAATATGCTGGACTGCATTACACCAACACCCTGGAAACAAAAGCCCTTAAATCCACTCTGACTTTTGCATGCGCTCTGTACTGTAATAACTGTGGCTAATGGGAAGATAGCTTCTCCAATTATTATAATCAATAGATTGAGAATGCAGAGATAAAGCAAATTAGGAGTAATCTGTTCTCTGTTTCTTCTAAATCAGTTCATAAACCGAGAAGACAGTCATTGCAACACTGAGTTAGCTTTTCATTCAAATCAAGCTTTTGTGTCACATACTGCTAAGGACAGCAGGGTTAAGTCTCAGTTGCTTTTGTTTTTCAGCTTCTCTGGAGTCTCTTTATTAATTTTTCTTTCATCTGAATTAGCAAAAAATCTCTCAAATGTTTTTGATTGGAGAAGATTGTGTTTGGGTAACAAGTGTGGTTGGGTAACACAGCTTCCATGAGAGATCTGTGTCAAACAAAACTGGGACTGTCCCCCATGCCTAGTGGGGCCAGGGAGGTGTAGGGAGATGGAGTACAGGTGTTTTGCTGGCAATTATGCCAACAACTCGGACGCCTGTGTTGGGTGAGGTGGTTAACCCATCTTTGCTTCAAGGATTCATCACTTGAATGGGCTTGAAATTGCTTTTCTCTTACTGTGCTGCTTGAAAAATACCTTTGCTATAGCCTGAGGGATATTTGGGAAGAATTATCAGCTCCTGTGCGATTGGGGGACACTTAGCTCAAACAGGGATGCATGTGGTCATGTTGTGTTCTCTGATTTTTAACTCCACAAGGAACCCCAATGTTGACTCTTTGCTCTGAAGTCTACCTTTGATAAAGGAAAACAGTGTTGGATTCCAGCTCAGCTGAAGGTCATTAGCATTCTCCTGCTGTATTACATGCAGATTTTCTTGGCTCACAAGAATAGCATTACATGGAGTATGCATCCTATATCAGCAAAAGAAATGCATGCATGCAGAGATATAGCCAGGGTTTATAGGCTTATTAGAAGATGTATAAACAGTCCTCTCCTCCACCTCCTCTGTCCTTATTTCCCACTGACATTCCCCCTGGCTGTGCTTTCCCTTCCTCACCCTTATGTACTTTCAACAGATTGGGGTGAGAAGGGTTGTTTTTACTTTAAATAACTTAAAATCAGCAGTAGAGCCTTTGATCTATCACCATCCTGCATTGGCTGACCCTTGGGTGCACTGAGAGTATTTGGGAGTAAATATAAATTCACTTATATAGCCTTGGTTCAGGCATTAAAATGCCAGGTGGCAAAATTCCTTATAGCGAGGGGATGTGGATACAGCCCTCCTCCAAATAGGAAGGGCTGAGCAGCCAAAATTGTATCAAATGACATAGGCATGCATGTTGAAATTCTCCCTGTAGTTGCTCAGGAACTTCTGCACTGTACAGAATATGTAAACTGAGCCCTGTTGGCACCAGGGTAATTTGGCCTTTTATGGGATGATTCCAAGGGAGGGGGAGCTGGGGAACACAGGGAAATGGACTAATCTTTTCCACTCCCCTTTTAACATAGTCTGTTTTTCTATTTAAATCAGGATGGGAGTAGGGGTGGGGAAGTAGTGCTGCGTCTGCAGATGTAGTGAGAGAGAAAACCCTGTTGGAAAAGACTAGAGAAGCCCATTTCAGTTGTAGGCCCTGGAACGTGGTGATACAAATGGTAACAGCAATTGGCAGGCTGGTTGTCAGCAGTCTGCACTGGATGGGACAATACTGGGCTATTCTGAGGACAGTGACTAGGCAACTGAAAGCAGTATTCTGTGATCCAGGGTCATCTTCTTGAGTGAATCTTTATTTCTATAGACCAGTGTTCAAGCTACATTAGAAAGGTAGTGAGATGCACAGGGGCCATGATGGTTGACATGGTCTGAAAAGTCAAAGAATTGACTGAGACAGGAACATCCTGGTGACCAGGGAAGTTACTTGTAAGTCACTTAAGTGATTTTCTTGCATGTGTTGCCATTTTTGTAGATCTTGTAGGGTCTGTATAGCATATGCAGCTGGTCCCTTTGATAGTGTTGGATGGGTAAACATATCACAAATTAAGAATAAGTGGCAAAGTCCTGGGCTTGATGCAGCTTTTGGCACTGAGTAGTTCCTCAAGTTCAAGCCACTTAATTAAAGACTAGTCAACGAGGTGTCAGTGCTGATGGAAGCAATGGCACCATCTCAGGCTGTGGCATCCCTCTGTGATGTCAACTGCTGTCTGAATTTTTTTTTCCCCTCCTAATTTTTTTGGTAAATATCCCCATTGTGCACACTGACTTACACTTTGTATTAATGAGAAATGTAAGGCTTTAAAAAAACAATTGCATTGTAGCCTCATTACTATGAAAAATCCATTACGTGGAAGTCATTTGTCAAAGCCAACTGTTTAGTTGCTGTAATTTACATATTTATCAAGTTTGATTGGAGTGTAATGACTTTGACTTTCTTCATTTTTTTTAACCTTTCTAACCCTCTTCCCATAAAAAGGCTGTTTTCATTTGTTTTATAGGAAAGGGCAAAACATAATTCACTTTACATTCACTATCAAATATATGTATTAATGTTTTGAATAATTTGAATATATTTTCTACATTGAAAATGAGTTGCATTTCCATGTTTTTACACGGGAACTGATGTAGGATCTTATCAATCTGTGAAGTTTGTCTCTACCAAGGGATCTAGGTGCAAAGAATAGACAGCACGAGGCTCTCTAAATGAGATAATGAGTGTCAAGATATGCAGTTAATATTGGATCTCCATAACTCTTGTAGCTGAAGGATCCAGACATGTATGGGTTTCTAGCACAACTACATGATTCATTATGGATGATTGCTTTCATTTGCACCTGATGTTGGGAGGCTTGTGACACAGCACCGGCTACAAGTATTAAATTCCCTTGAATGCAGGGCTGGAAACCCAGGAGGCTGCTGAGGACACTGATCCTACAAGTACCTTACACCCCAGTGAGCTGCTATAAAACAGGCAGAGGTGATGAGAAGTTGCTCTAGCAACTGATACTAAGTTGTTAAAGTTAAGAAATGTGGCACAGCTTGTTTGCAACTGGCCTTAAGTGAAGAAATCTCTTTCCTGTGCTATGGAAAAGGCTGAAAGATATGATATAGTGGTTGCAAGAATGGCAGGTGAAGAGCAGGAAGCCAGATCTCATTTGGGCTTTGAAACTTTCACTATGAAAAAATCATAGGGGCATGAGAATTTAACAGATCTGTGATTTGCCTGAGTATAAGGTTCATCTGGAGGGGTCAGTTGGTTCCTCTGGAGTAGTCTGATGGCCTGAGCAAAAGCCAGAACAATGAATATAAAATTAAGTCATTTTTAAAAAAGTATAAACACCAAGGGAAGAGGCAAGTTAGAAACAGGTTGAAATTCAGGAGAAGAAACTGCTTTCTGAATACTCAGAAAACTATCCTCACGATGAGACAATGGAACAGTTTTCCACAGAAATTGGGTGTTGACCAGATAAGGATGGTCTAGATGAGCTAAGAGGTCCTTCCCGGACCAAATGTGGAAGGGAATACAGACATTTTAGGGCCTAACTTTGAGAGCTAGTGAATATCAAGCAGCAGGTGGCCAGCCACAAATATAACCTACGTGACAAAAAATGATCTGCTACAGAAGCTGTGGCATGCAGTTCGTCAGCCCCTGTTCTGTTCTCTGCTCCTTCACAGCATCTCCCACTTGACATTCCTATCTTTGACGTGTCCCATCCTTTAAATAAATGATGACTGAAAGTGATCCCCTTGAGCTTCAACTTGGAGCGTGTTTTTATTAATTTATTTCTCACTGTGCTAGGTTTCTCCCCCTCCACTTTTAAAGGCTCCTTTGACTTTAATTAAAATTCTCCATAGGCTTATTGCCGAGAGAGAGAGTGTGCATGTGTGTATAAATTTTAACAGTTTGCTGACTAGATAGGTTTTACAAAGCTCACACAGCCTTCTGGTGTGCATGTATGCAGGCAACAAAATGTGTCTTCTCTTGGGCACAATGCTGTATTGATTGACTGCACCTCTGGAATTTACTGCTAGCAAATGATGGGACAAAAAGGACAATTAGGATCGGTGGACACTTGTCTGCACATGAAGTTACTGTGGTGCTTACAGAGAGCTTTGAGAAGAATCACGTCTGCGAGAGGAGCTGTTCTTGGTTTGATGTAAGGCAGGGGACTAAAGCAGCAGTAGGAGAGAAGGTTTTATGTGTCCAGGTGGAATTTAAACATCTTTGCGATAATTGTTTTTGCAACAGAGGGGGAAATGTCAAAGGCAGCGCCTGAATAAGAATGGCAGCTTGCTTAATTCTTGGCCCTTAATCAGAATGGAAAGTGCCCTACCTCTGGGCATACATCTCATCCTTCTCTTTTGAAGGAAAGGACAAGGTTGTGACAGGACTTTCTCCTGCCAGTCTGTGGGATTTATGCTATAGGTCAAATATTCTTAGTACACTTCTGTCTGAGGTCACGTCTGTGACACTTGCTGATGCTGGACTCAGTCAAAAGAGAATGGAATACACACACCTAAGCAAAGTTGATTTTGGACTGTTGAGACTTCTCCTGAGCCACAGACTCCCTGACATCATTTCCCTGTGATCAAAAACTGCAAAGAATCAATGAACAAAGGCAGGGGCCTGGCAATGTGACCAAGAGGGGTCACTCCACTTCTTTGTGAAATGGGGACCCTTTACACCCCATCTTTGCCATCCTGCTTACATTAACAACATATTTCTCACCCTGTTTTGAAGCCAATGTCAAACATTGAAGTAAAGAAGGATTTGCTCCTAGCTGGCTTAGGGATGTGTGTGCTTCAGCCCTGAGGGTATTCTGCATCCCCCATCTTGCTAAAGTATTTCAAAGTTTGTGAGACCCTCTACTGAGCACCCTAAGTTTTGGTGCTGCGTCTTCAGGTCTGAATTCTGATTTCAGGCAAGCCATGAATACAAGGAGAGAAGTTATTCACTAGCGTCTATTTCTTGCCTGGTGGGCTCAAGCCTTTCTCCAAGCAGAGTGCTGGTGCTTCCCAGAGAGGTCATTGTCACGTTCTGAGGAGCATGGCTCTTCATGAATCTCATTTCAGCAGGTTGCTTTTTATTGACCGCTAGCTCAGCTTCTGAAGAACACAGTCATAGTTCAGTCAAGGCCAAAACCTCTTGCAGAACACCCTGCACATCTTTCCTGAGATTGCTGCTTTCAAGCCACATCTTGTACACTGAAGGTTTTATTCTGCATAGCCCTGTCAGTCATTCTCCTTCCTCGCAGGGAGGATTCGGTGCAATACAAAAATCAGAAAAATGATCATGCCCTGTGTGCTGTAACCAAGCATGGGGCGTCTCCACTTCTTTTCAATGACTGTTTTAGGAAGAGTAAGAGAGAGAAGGGTTCGTGTTGTTCAAGTCAGTGTCTAAAAGGTGGAATACAGACAATTAATCAACGACAGTGTTGGTTGTGTTGCTTCACTGCTCCCCCAGGTTTGAGTCTTTAGCTCAATGGGCTGAAACTTTCATTGCTTTTCAATTCTTTTCCTCACAGTATGAGACCTGGCCCTACTTAGAACAAGGTACCTGAGTAGGTATCCAGCATTGTCTGACATTTCATGCCTCTCCAACTTTTGTTGTTCAATTTTGCTCCTGTTATACTTTTTTGCCTGTTTAACAAAGGTGTTTAAGTGAAGAATATGAGACAAAGCCCTGGTGAATAGAGGTTTTGCAGTTACAGCTTCCCAGAAACACCTTTCCTGATTTTTACATGTTGTGTTGCATTTTACTCCTTCCCTATTATTTTACCCATTGGCCTTGAGAGGTTAGACATGCTGGACTGACAGATCCTAGACTTGAGTCTCATGGCAGCTATAGATGGCATTTTCAGCTCTGTCTTCCTTGGAAAAATCCATGATGAGCACAAGGATGTGGCTGTGCACTTCAAAAAAAACTGGAAGGGCTTTGAGAATAGCTGTACTGGGACTCTCAATTCTGTTCTGAAAGGCACACGGTTGTGCTCAATTTTTATATGGGAAATTCTGAGCACTAAAGTTAATCACAGGCAAATCCACAGCAAAACCGGAAAGAACAGAACGAAGGTGTTCTGGCTGCTCCTGTAACTGCTGGACTACTCTGTGAGGGGTTGGTAATTCCCTCTTTGCTATCTTGGCTGAAATTCTGACATAAATTATTCTCTTATCTTTCAACCCATGCATACTTACAGCAAACAAACATAGCCGTAGCCCTCTCCACTGGAGAGAGCTGATAGAGAGTTGCTTTATAACAGGCCCTAGCAATGTCTTTTGAATCCCTGGGTTTTAAAGACAAACTGAAAAGGTACCCATGTAATGTAGTATTGCAGGTGGAAATGTCTTGCATCTGAATG
This sequence comes from Manacus vitellinus, assembly GCF_001715985.3. Taxonomy (NCBI): domain Eukaryota; kingdom Metazoa; phylum Chordata; class Aves; order Passeriformes; family Pipridae; genus Manacus; species Manacus vitellinus. Next base: position 10,641,993 of record NW_021939546.1, read on the forward strand.
CTTTGGTTCTATCCCTTTGTATCAAGTGAAGACTACTGGGATGGTGAGCGTTTTAGAGGTGTGACAGCTTTGAACAGGGAGAGCAAGATAGGTACCAGTTAGCATCTATTCCTTCCCAAAGAACAAGGTCTGCTTGCTCTGGGGCAGCAGGCAGCTCCTGAGTATTTCTATCTCATCTTTACTGATGAAGGGTTGTGGAGCTCCATTAAGAGAACCCCGTGGAATGACTGAATATCTTTATTACTGCCACTGGTGGTAACTGGAGAAGTGCTACTACATATGTAAGCCACTACAGTTCTGTCTGATTTTTAGAGAGAGGTAAATAGGACATGATTTGGTTTATTCAGTTTGTAATTTAATGTCAACCATTGCGAGAGAAAAAAACCCGAGTACTGTAAATCAGAGTTTATATATTCAAATACAGGTGGGTGAGTTCTGACATGATGGAGTTTAAGGAAATAGCATTGAAAGACACTCAAGTAAAATGAAGCAAATCGTGGCTAGAATGTTTTCGTCTTGGTGTTTTTTCTTTTCCCTGCAGGTAAACTTTACTTTCTTGTTCTATATCATCTGAAGGACACATGCATTTTCTGGGATTTTGGGAGTGATTTCTGGGGTTCTGGGATTAGACATCAAATTTAACAAGATGATATATAGCTTTGAGGAGACACATTTGATGTACCACTTAGCCTTCCCATAATTTACTGCGTGCCTCCGGTCTCTGGAGGGCAAGGGGTTGATCTACACTCCAACCTGACTTTATAAATAGCAAAGGAGAAGAGGGAAAAAAGAAAGTAGGCTGGGGAACTGCCTGCTAAACTGTTATGATATGACAGTGATACAGGTAGGTGACATTAAATGCTACTGTCTGCATCCTTAATTGTGAGTTGTCATCACCTTGGCCATTTGAGGACGAATAATGTGCTGTTCATATTCCAGCTTTCTATTCTTATTCATAGGACTGTATGTTCCAACGTTCAAATGTGTGTTTGCAATTTTAAAAAAAACCCTCAGATTTTTTGGGAGTGGACCCCTTTTCCCTTTTCCCTTTTCCCTTTTCCCTTTTCCCTTTTCCCTTTTCCCTTTTCCCTTTTCCCTTTTCCCTTTTCCCTTTTCCCTTT